>NC_090989.1:39094924-39397954 GCF_041146395.1 Eulemur rufifrons
TTTCATTTTTTTCTTTACACTTTCAATGTAGTATTTAGGAACAATATATAGTAAAATTATTTTTGTAGTTTCACAGAGAAAATATTTCAGGATTGTCTCTTAAAGGAAGATTTTTGAATTTGTACATTTAAAAACAGAAGATATTAAATAAAGAAGATAACTGAAAGTTGATTAACCCATATTCCTAATTAGTTTGTTTTTTTCTGGGCATGGTTTGAAGAAATACTGGATGAAAAACAACACTGGAGCTTAAAAAAAATCTTTTAAATTATTATCTTCTAAATGGAAGACGTTTTTAAAAATGATTTAAAGTAGTGAAAATTTAGGGGAAGCCATTAATAGCAGTTTATTTCAAAAAGTTCTATAAACATTCGGGTGCAGGTGTCTTTTTTATAGAATGACTTTTGTTCTTTTGGGTAGATGCCCAATAATGGGATTGCTGGATCGAATGGTAGGTCTACTTGAATCTGTTTAAGGTATCTCCTCATTGCTTTCCACAGGGGTTGCACTAGTTTACAGTACCACCAGCAGTGTATGAGTGTACCTGTCTCTCCACATCCACGCCAACATGTATAGTTTTGGAACTTTTTGTTAAAGGCCATTCTCACTGGAGTTAAGTGATATTTCATTGTGGTTTTGATTTGCATTTCCCTGATGATTAGAGATGTTGAACACTTTTTCATATGTTTGTTAGCCATTTTTATATCTTTTGAAAAATTTCTATTCATGTCCTTTGATAGGGTTGTTCGATTTTTTCTTACTGATTTTCCTGAGTTCTAAATAGATTCTTGTTATCAGTCCTTTATCTGAGGTGTAGTATGCGAAAATTTTTTCCCATTCTGTAGGTTGTCTGTTTACTCTCGTGACTGTTTCTTTGGCTGTGCAGAAGCTTTTTAATTTGATCAGGTCCCACTTATTTATTTTTGTTGTTGCTGTGATTGCCTTAGGGGTCTTCTTCATAAAGTCTTTGCCTAGGCCAATGTCTGTAAGAGTCTTTCCTACGTTCAAGCTGTGTGTCCTGTTTTAGTCTTCTACATGTGGCTATCCAGTTTTCCCAGCACCATTTATTAAATAAGAAATCTTTTCCCCAGGGTATGTTTTTGTCTGCTTTGTCAAAGATTAGATGGCTATATGAGGATGGTTTTATATTTGGATTTTCTGTTCTGTTCCACTGGTCTGTGTCCCTGCACTTGTGCCAATACCAGGCAGTTTTAAGAACCACAGCCTTGTAGTATAGTTTGAAGTCTGGCAAATTAATAACTTCCATTTTGTTTTTGTTGCTTAAAATTGCTTTTGCTAAATGGGGTCTTCTCTGGTTCCATACAAAGTGTAAAATTATTTTTTCTATATCTGTGAAAAATGATGTTGGTAATTTAATAGGGATTGCATTGAATCTGTAGATTCACAATCGCAAAGATGTGGAAACAAGCCAAATGCCCATCAATTCATCAATGGATTAGCAAAATGTGGTATATGTATACCATGGAATATTACTCAGCTATTAGAAATAATGGCGATATGGCATCTCTCTGGTTCTCCTGGAGAGAGTTGGAACCCATTCCATTAAGTGAAGTATCCCAAGAATGGAAAAATAAGCACCACATGTACTCACCAGCAAACTGGTTTCCCTGAGTGCACATTTGGGAATAACACCAACTGGGTATCGGACAGAGGTCGGGGCTGGGTGGAAGGGATGGGTGTATACCTACTTGATGAGCGCGATGCGCACTGCCTGGGGAATGGACACGCTTGAAGTTCTGACTGGGGGGGATGGATACATACCTACATGATGAGTGCGATGTGCACTGTCTAGGGAACAGACACAAGTGAAGCTCAGACTCAGGGGGATGGGGAGGCATGGGCAATATATGTAACCTGAACTTTTGTACCCCCATAATGAGCTGAAAAACAAACAAACAAACAAAAGTTCTAACACATTTTCTAATGAGCAAAAGGTTATATAATGCTTATATTCAGTAAATTGCAGACCAGCTGAAGTGTTTCCTGTCTTTATGACAATATTTTGGTTTGTTGTCATAACAAAAAAAACTAATGTCCTCCATTTGGAATAATAGACTAATCTGGCTAGCTATTTGCTAAATATGATATTTTAAGATATTTAATTTCATTCTTATCTTAAAATGATTAGCATTTAGCCATTATCAAATACACTAAGATATAGAAATATTATGTATATGTATTAACTACTTTAATGCATTTGTAACAAAATCTGCATTACTGAAATATAACCTTTCAGTTTCAGACAGCTAGGGATGTTGCATTATGTGGAAAACATGAATAAACCAATATGAAGACAATGTGTAACTTACCTAATCATCCATTGAAGGCTTATGTTCTTGATTTTGTGTAAATAAATATCTTGAATTGTGCATGTGATGTAATCAACAGGTTTCTTAATGTGTCATGGTTTTTCATAAGGTTCTTCCCTTTGTTTGCACAGCTGCTTTCTAGAGATCTGTGTATCACATTTCGCTTAAAGTATTGCCACTACTATTTTAAACCTAGTGATCATTTCCAGGAAGAAGGCTGTTTTGTACAAATGTTTGATCTTATGAGAACTTGATAGACTATTTCATTATCATTGATAGTTTTAATTTTTGTATGGTTAAGATGTTTGGATTGTTCAATATACTGTTAAACTGTGACTTCATTAACAAGGAAGAAATGTTGTTTATGCAAATTTTAGTCTAGAGAGAATATGATATACAATATTCCAAAATGTAGTTAACTTCAATCATCTTGTTAGAAACTTTACATCAAGGGACAATTGATTCACATATTGATTTATTGGCTTTGAAAAGATATCTTAAATCTTAATCCCAAAAACTATATTGGCTTCAAAATAAATTGATAGGCAGGTCAGTAATGATATAAACTTAATAAAAAAATTACATGACTGACTTTAAGCATATACACTTCGATTAAAACACATTGAAGTCAATAAGTTTTGCATTAGCGACAAGCAGCCAATTAGCAAGACACTGCTTGGTTTCTACCTTGGAATTTACAGTCTAATTTTCACATTCATTTTAATGGTCTCACTTCTTTAGTTGACTGTTTTCCCTGTTCTTCAGTTACTCCCCAGGGTAAGATCTACACTTTTCCTAACTATATTCAGAACCCTTTATCTGTTTTCAATATCATCTTTCCAATAGTCATCACCTGCCCTTCCTCTTCTTGAGTCCACTGTTACTGCCACAGTGAAATTTCTTACTGTCCTTGAGTGTTTTAGGTTCTTTCATGCTTTTGTGACTTTCATAGGATAACTTTACCCTAATTCTTCAATATGAAATGATCCTTCAAAAACTCAATTCATAGGTTACTTTCTCTTTGAAGTCTTTCTGTACTTTCCACTTGATACAAAAGTTCAAGTCATTCATAAGGCTGTAAATATAAAAGTGTAAAGAATCCTTGATCGGACAACGTACACACATGTACACACATGTGCTCACACACACACACACATGCACTTCTACTTGACAGTAACATAGAAAAGAAATTCAAAGCTTTTTCATTGTGCTTTTATGCTTAGCAAGTTAATGGTCTTCATAATTAATGTAATCATTGTTAGACATTGCTTTTATTTACTTGGGGGTCTAGCATCTTGCAGATTTATTTATGTATTTATTTATTTATTTTTTGTTATGAGAATGCAGGCATATTCCTGAGCCTCCATTTTCATTTATTTTTTTTTCTTTTTTCTTTTTTTTTTTATTCTTATTTCAGTATATTGTGGGGGTACAAAAGTTTAGGTTACCTATATTGCCCTTGCCCCGCTCCCCCACCCCGTCAGAGCTTCAAACATGTCCATCCCCTAGACAGTGAGCATCGCACTCATTATGTATGTATACACCCATCCCCTCCCCCACCCACATCTGCCCGACACCCGATCAATGTTATTCCTAAATATGCTCTTAGGTGATGATCAGTGAAACCAATTTGCTGGTGAGTACATGTGGTGCTTATTTTTCCATTCTTGGGATACTTCACTTAGTAGAATGGGTTCCAGTTCTTTCCAGGAAAATACAAGAGGTGCTATATCACCATTGTTTATTATGGCTGAGTAGTACTCCATGGTATATATACCATATTTTATTAATCCACTCATGTATTGATGGGCACTTGGGTTGTTTCCACATCTTCCCAATTGTGAATTGTGCTGCTATAAACATTCGAGTGCAGATATCTTTGTTATAGAATGTCTTTTGTTCTTTTGGGTAGATGCCCAATAATGGGATTGCTGAATCCAATGGTAGGTCTACTTGTATCTGTTTAAGGTGCAGATTTCTTGTACTAACTTTATTAGAACTCCTGTTTGTGTTCTCACACACAGCACAAGTAAAAACTTTAAAAATATAAATCTTGAATATAATTATCATATTGGCCAGAGCCAATTTCTCAAGTATGATGCATTATCTAAGGCAAATGATATGGGCAAAATATTAATATTTTAAGTTATATATGACTAAAGGTAGACATTATTATATAGTGATATAAAGAGCACCTACACTTAATAACAAAAAGATAAACATATCCATTGAAGCATGGATAAATAAAGATGATCAAGGAATTAACAGCAGAGAAACTCAGGTGGCCAAAATTTAGCTGATATTCAAGGTACGAATCTTAAAACAAGAGGTCATGGGGTAGAAGCCAGCAAGAACATAAATATTTTAAATATTCTATAGCCAGTGTTTGCAAAGTAGCTAAATGTTAATCATATATTACTGATGGGAATGTAATTTCTTCTTAAAAATTTATTGGAGGAAAATTTCACAATATGTTTTAAAGTCTTAAAAATATAAAATTTTATTCTACAATTCTAATTGTAGAAAGTAATCCAAAAGAAGGAAAAATGTATAGAAATGTGGGTAGAATAATAATCTTCAAAGCCTTGGTTTTAAATAATGGTATTTGGAAAAATATTATGGATCATGGACATTGATTAAAATTATATTTGAGAAGAATATTTAATATTGGAAAATATCTGTTATTTTATTAAATAAAAAATAAAATGAGTAGTCTTATCTCATATGTGTATAAAAATCCAAATACATAGATAATTAGAATGGGTGATGGGATTATGGGTGATTTTTATTTTCTTGATCATATTCTTATTTTTATTTTCTAAGTCTTCTACTGTAAATATTACACTTATCATCAGAATATTTAAATGATTAATCATCCAGGTATATAGCTATTTCTATCTTTTCTAAGACACAAAACAAATTTTTATATTACACTACCATACATCTTTATTAGAGAAGTTATATGCTATTTCCTTAACTAAGCAGGTGGTCCAAAATAGTGTATAACTAATTTGATTTCTAAATATTAATTTAGTTTCAAAAATACAGAAGAACTATATTTGAAATACTTCTCTTTAAACCTGAAATATTTCCTGGGGTCAATTTGCATAGTTTTCTCCATTTTCAGTATTTGCTAGTGTTTCAGTAAGTTATGTGGTGGAGGATATTGATTGGAAGATTATTGGAATTTAATAGGGAGAATATTAATTGGGTAGCATAGATGTAGTCTTTTTGAGCATTACAGTATTTTGACATTCTTTCGTATTTGTGATCTTGATATCCTGGGTCATTTTGTCAAATCCTTGTAACAAAAAGGAACAAAGAGGCTTTGTTTGGAGATATTCTTACAACAAAATGTTTATGTCAATGCCAGTATATATCCATGCCTCTCATTGCATATGTATTCGTGTCTTTATCTGTATCTGTGTATTTGTATCTATATCTTTATATCTTTATCTACATCTATATCTAAGACAATTAATATTTACCTAGGTAATCCCTAAATCCTAGTGTGCCAGTGGTTGCTCTATCAAGAGATAAGCCTAGAAAAATTAAATACCATAGTTTCTTCCATAGTATATAAGGAATTCCTTCAACTGTTATAGTCTAAAACTCTGAAATAGAGCTAAAAAGCAACCCCTATTTTGGTCTAATATTTTTGTGTAACATTACTATTTTCCATCCCCAACTCCCATAACACATGGACACATTAAACTCTAGCTTTTGCCACTTTGAGATGTTATTCCATTTATAGGAAACTTGCAGTGTGTATGTACATTTAGAATCTTCGTGGCGGGCCTGAGATTTTGCCTGGCAAACCAAATGATCAGAAATGTTTTCTGATGTCTAAAGTATCACTCACTACTTTATAGGTTAGTGGGAATTAAGCTTGATGTATGACTGTTATGATATTATTTATGATTTTGTTATATATGTATTTTGTTGATGCACATTTCTGCAACAGTGGCTTTCTGCTCCTTTGACTGGTGGGTAGAGATCATCTATTGACAAACTGTGTATTTCCTAAAAGTGACCCCAAAGGAGAATTTCTTTTTGAAATTTATGCTCTCCTTCCCTTTTCCCCCTCCCTCCCTCCCTCCCTTCCTTCCTTCCTTCCCCCTTTCTTCTTCTTAATATATATGATGTATTAGAAAAAAACAATTTTTATTTTTATTTGGAGTACTTATTTTGTTTTAACTTTCAGAATTATTCTCCTTTTAATTCTCCTTCAAAGCATGGACAGCACCAAACATTTTCTTTTTATTTAAATACATGGGGAAAAGATCATTTCCTTGATTAACTAAGTTATATGCTAGTGTGTTATTTTCTGTGAATGCTTGTAATTTTAAATATATGAAGTGTGCATATGGACTGCATATGTCCAGTAATCTTTATATTTTTATACCTATCATAATTAGCTTTAAAATAGCTTATTGAACTGAATTTCCTATTCTTCCTTCTCCTGTGCCTTTAAGACTTCAGAAAACTATCTTTTGTGGTTCCAAAGTGCTTTCCTGAATGGTCTGCTCTGGAACAGTGGAATACCATGGAGGGAAAGGATGGTGCCAATAATTTACCCTGTTTCACATCATCCAATGTTTCTACTCTTTGCCTCTAATCTCCAATCTCTCCTAATTTTAGAACTTGGTTTAGATTTTGTGTTACCTTCCCTGTATCCCATGCGCCTGTCATGACAAAAGGGAGCAGATAAGACACTTTATTCTGCCAAAATATGGAAGGTTGATATTTTAAAGTTGTTTCTGAGGAAATTTTCCTGAAATGAAAAGAAAAAAAATTATACAGAAACATGAAAATTAATGGATTTTTACAAAGCCTAATATTCTCATTATGAATTTGAACATATCCAATATGGGGAATTTATTCAAAGTGTGGCCAAACTAGTCTGACTCAGCACTTTACACACCAAGCTCATGGTTCTTGAACTTGTCAAGGTGAGAACAGAGAGGATAGATCTCTTAAATACAGCTGTAAAGTGGTGTCGTTTGGCTTCTGGACTGCTGGATGGATTCTTGCAGAGCTCATAGCTAGAGTTTCTTCATATCCACTCCACTGACAGGTCCTACATTTGGATGACGACTTGATTACAGGTGAAAAGTGGCAGAATTTTCTCAAATACCCTATTTGGAATAGAGAGTTGTAGAGCTCAGTTCTGGAAATGGTAGCCTAGGAATTATGTTTATTTTTCTCTACATTAGAACACGGTCTTCTCAGGATTAATTTTCTTCAGGGAATAGAAAAGGTATATAACCTACAAGATTGCCTAGTATTTAATTAGTTCAAGTTTCTGTCTCTAGGAATCGTTGAAATGGCTAGTTTTTTAGTTTTCACAAAAATTCTCTTGGTTAGAAGCACTTTTATGATCAAGAATACGTATTAATTAGTGTGCATGTGTGATAGAAAGGGTAGGGAAAAGGTAGCTTTAAAGTATAAATCTGAGAGATATTCTTGTGGGTTTACATTTGTAAAAAGATGAGAGCTGAATGCCAGAGTTTGACAAGGCAGAAATGTCAGGTGCTTATGTCTAGGACTCATGTCAGACTAGAAGATAAGCTTCAGATCAGAGGTTTCTTCTGAAGTTTTCTGTATATCTGAGCCAGAGAAGCTTATAAAATTGGTCCCCAAAAGAGGATTATCATCTTATAATAATCAATCCTCACTCTGAGTTTGGTGTACTAAAAATTGAGTCCAAGAAATTCTCTAAATTCAAATCTCTTGACTTGCAAACATTTTAATATAGACCTAATGGCATTTTAAGTGTGGGGAGTTTGGCTGATAGGGGTTGATTTGCTCACAGATTAAAACAAACAATGCTAAGTTACTCTAGACTAAAATAAAAAAGAAAAGATTATATATTGCATATTCTGAATATTAAGTCAAGTAAAAATTGTTAGAAAATTAATCATGCATGCAGCTCCGATACTGAATATTTATAAATACTAAACCAATCTACACCAATATTTAAGGCATTTATGCATTATTTATATTTTTATTCTATGAGTTTCCTGGAGGACTAAATCTTAGATGTCTATTGAACTTAGTACATACACCTATATATGTTCTATTTTGTTGGTTTTGATGGTTTCTTGAGAAACAAAGCATTTGGCTCATTGTATACTCTATTATCCAGAAAGCTCTGCATTTGAAATATTAAATGAGGTTGACTTGTGGGGCTATCTTTATTTTATACTAGTTCTATTGTCTATTGATTTGTGAGCATTTTGCTCCCAGGCACTCAACTGCAGATGGGATTCTTAATATTAACAGTATTCCCTTACATTGGAACTACTACAATTTGTTGATTAATTTGCCTACTGATAGTATATTATTTCCAGTTTGGACAAAGGCTGCAATGAACATATTCTTGTAAGTCTTTATATGGATATATGTTTCCTTTTTTATTGGGTAAAAATGTGAGGAGTGGAATAGATAGATCAAATGATACATGTATATTTAAACTTTTAAGAAAAGGTCAACTGTTTCCCAAACTTCCTATATTAATACTATTTTGTATTCCTACCAGCAGTTTATGAGAGTTTCAGTACCTCCACATCCTTGTCAACACTTCATTTGGTTAACCCTTTAAATTTTAGCCATTTTAATAAATATTTAGTGGTATTTTATGTGATTTTAATTTGGATTTCCCCAATGACTAATGATATTGAGTATCTTTTCATGTGCTTACTTCCCATTCCCAAATCATTTTTGGAGAACTTCCCAAATCTTTGCCCACCTTTTATTTGATTACTTGTTTTCTTATTGAATTTGGGGAATTTTTTCTATATATTCTTGATACAAGTCCTTTATTAAATATATGCTTTGCAAATATTGCTCTATATTTATGGGTTTTTTTTTCAGTTTCTTTTTTTTTCTTATTTTTTTTAATTTCAGCATATTACAGGATTACAAATGTTTAGGTTACATATATTGCCTTTGCCCATTGAGTCAGAGCTTCAAGCATGTCCATTCCCCAGATGGTGCACACCACACCTATTAGATGTGTATATATCCATCCCCCCTCCGCCCTTCCATCTGCCTGACACCCGATGAATGTTATTACTACATTTTTCAGTTTCTTAACAGTGTCTTATGAAGAACAGAAGTTTATAATTTTGGTGAAGTTTCATTTATTCATTTGTTCTTTTATTGATTGTGCTTTTGGCATTGCATCAAAATCTATGCTTAACTCAAAATCACAAAGATTTTTTTATATTTTCTTCTAAAACTTTTAAAATTTTACATTAGATCTATGAACTCATTATGAATTGAATTTGTATATACTTTGAGATATGAATCAAACTTCATTTTTTAAATGCATTTGTCTTTTATCCAGCTCTATTGAGGTATGATTGGCAAGCAAAAGTTATACATATTTAAAGTGTACAAGGTGATGTTTTGATATATGTATATATTGTAAAGTGATTACAATCAAGCTAATTAACATATCTATTGCCTCACAGAGTTGCCATTATTTGTGCGTGTGTGTGGTGAGAACACACAAGAATGACTTTAAATAAGTTTCAAGTTTACAGTACATTTTTATTAGCTATAACTACTGACTGTAGTACCCTCTAAACAATATTTTCCATCTTCCCTCATCCCTTAAACCCTTGTACCCATCATTCTACTTTGTGTTTTTATGAGTTTGACTTTTTTTTTAAGGTTCCACATATAAGTGAGATGATGTCTATTTGTTTCTGTGTCTGGCTTATTTTACTTAGTATTAACACAATGTCTTCCAGGCTCATCCACGTTGTTGCAAATGGCAAGATTTCCTTCATTTTTAAAACTGAATAGAATTCTGTTTTGTGTGTATATACAAACACATCACATTTTCTGTATCTATTCATCTGTTGATGGAAACTTAATTTGGTTTTCATATCTTGGCTATTGTAAATAATGCTGTAATGAATATAGAAGTGCAGACATCTCTTAGTGACACTGATTTTATTTCCTTTGATATATACTCAGAAGTGGAATTGCTTGATTATATGGTAGTTCTATTTTTAATTTTTGAGGAACCTCCATACTGTTTTCCATAATGGCTGTAAGAATTTATATTCCCAGCAGTGGTGTACAATGGTTCTCTTTTCTCCACATTCTTGGCAACACTCGTTATCTTTTGAGTGTTTGACAGTAGCCATTCTAACAGGCATGAGGTGGTTATCTCATTGTAGCTTTGATTTGCATTTCCCTGATGATTAGTTATGTTGAGAATCTTTTCATATAGCTGGCCATTTTGTATGGCTTTTGAGAAATGTCTATTCAGATCCTTAGCCCATTTTTCAATTAGACTAATTTTTTTCCTGTTGAGTAGTATAAGTTTCTTATTATATTTTGGATATTAACCCTTTGTCAGATACATGGTTTATACATATTTTCTCCTGTTCTGTAGGTTGCCTTTTCATTGTGTTGATTGTTTCCTTTGCTATGCAGAAACTTTTTAGTTTGATGAATCTTATCTGTTTAGTTTTGCTTTCATTGCCTATGCTTTTGGTGTCATATCAAAGTAATCATTACCAAGGCCAATGTTGTGAAGCTTTTCCTCTACGTTTTCTTTTAGGAGATTTATGGCTTCAAGTCTTGAATTGAAGTGTTTAATTCATTATGAATTGATTTTTTTTTTTGTAGGGTGTAAGAGAAGGGTCTAATTTCATTTTTTTTTTTTGCATGCATATATCCAGTTTTCCCAACATTATTTGTTTTAAAGAGTATTTTCCCAATTGTATATTCTTGGTGCTTTTGTCAAGAATTAGTTAACCATATATGTGTGGGTTTATTTATAGGCTCTCTATTCTATTCCATTCGTCTAGGTACCTGTTTTTATGCCAATACTGTTTTGATTACTGAAGGTCCATAATACTGTTTGAAATTAGGAAATGTGATGCCTCCAGCTATGTTCTTCTTGCTAAAGATTGCTTTTGCTATGCAGGGTCTCTTGTGGTTTCATATGAATTTTAGGATTTTTTTTCTATTTCTGCAAAAAATGACATTGGAATTTTGATAGGGATTCCATGGAATCTATAGATTGTTTTGGGTTATATGGACATTTTAAAAATATTACTTATTACAACCCATGAACATATTTTTCCACTTATTTGTATCTTCTATAATTGCTTTCATAAATGTTTTGTATAATAGTTTTCAGGGTACAGATCTTTTACCTCCTTGGTTAAATTTATTTCTAAATATTTTGTTCTGTTTATTGCTATCATATATGGTATTGTTTTTCTTGATTTCTTGTTCAGATAGTTTACTGTTTGTGTATAGAAATATAATTGATCTTTGTATGTTGATTTTGTATCCTGCAACTTTACTAAATTTGGTTATTAGTTCTAACCCTTTTTTTTGGTGGAGTCTTTAGGGTTTTCTATGTATGATTATGTCATCTGCAAAAAGAGACAATTTTACTTCTAATTTTTCACAGATGTATATCCCATTATTACAGCACCATTTGAAAAGACTAACTTTTCTGCACTGAATTTCTTATACACTTTTATAAAAAAAATCTGCTATCCTTATATGCTTAAGTCTATGTATATACTTTATACTCTTGTCCATTGACCTATTTGTCTGCCTTTATGCCAGCACCAGACTGCTTGTTACTGTTGCTTTTTAATAAGTCTTGAAATCAGGTAATGTTGGTCTTCTAACATTTTTCCTTTTCAAAGTTGTTTGGATATTCTAGCTCCTTTGCATTCATTCCAACTCTTCACTCAGATTATCTAATGTTAACATAACCATGGCACATTTGTCAAAACAAAGAAATTACCATTTGTTCAATAGCATTAACACATTTTAATTGAATTTTACTGCTTTTTCAGTTAATGCTCTTTTACTGATCGAGGACCCCATCTAAAAGATCATGTTGCATTTAGTCATTATGTTTGAATTTCCCCAGTCTGCAATAATTTCTATCTTACCTCATTTTTTTTTTTATAACTTTGATACTTTTAAAGAGTACTTGTAAAAAATTTTGTCAATTTGGGCTTGTTTGATGTTTTCTTATGATAAGACTGGGTTCATGGATTTTGAGCAAGTGAATTATATGTTTTATATATTGTTGGATTTGATATGCAAAAATTGTATTTAAAATTTTCAATATTTATGAGGAATATTGATGTATAATTTCTTTTAAGTCTAGTGATATTTTTATTTTGTTTTGGCATGAGATTAATGCTTCATTCATAAATTAAGTTGGGACTAAATCCTCCATTTAAATTTTCTGGAAGAGTTTGTGCAAAATCGGTATTATTTCTTTCTTAAATGTTTGATAGACTCACTGATGAAGCCATCAGGGTCTAGGATTTTCTTTATGGAAAAATTTTAAACTCAAATTTAGTTTATTTAATATAGATAGGGATTTTCAGGTTTTCTGTTTCTTGAGAGAGCTTTGGCAATTGTATCTTTCAAGAAATATCACCCCTTTCATCTGAGTTATCTAATTTATGATAATATTCTTCCTAGTATTACTTTATTATTCTTTTTACTACCTGTAGTGTCTGTAGTAATAATGTCACCCCTCTCATTCCTGTTATTTATAACTTGTACCTTTTTTCTTTATCCCTGATCAGTTTGGCTAAATGTTTTCAATTTTGTTTACTTTTTAAAAGAAATAGCTTTTGATATCCTTGATTTTCTGACTTATATCTCATTGATTTCTCCTCTGATCCCCATTATTTTGTATCTTCTACTTAATTTTAGTTTAATATGCTCTTCTTTTACTAGTTGCTTAAAAAGTAAGCTAATATCATTGATTTGAAAGCTTTCTTCTTCTTTAATATAGTCATTTAATGCTATGGATATCTCTCCTATGTTCTACTTTAATAGCATCTGACACATTTTTATACATTTTATAAAATGTATTTGTATTGTATATGTGAAATATAGTCACAGATATTTCTTTTATTAATTTATAATTTAATGTCATTGCCACATCTGAGAACATACTATGCACTATACATGATTTTAATTATTTAAATTTATTGAGATTTGTTGTATGGTCTATAATATTTTGGTGAGTATTTTATTTCCACTTGAAAAGAATATTTTGGAGTGGAGTGCTCTATGATTATCAATTAGCTCAAGTTAGTTGATGGTGTTTTTTCAAATCTTGTATACTGTTACTGATTTTCTGCTTGTTTCTAGCCATTAATGAAAAAGAGTTATTGTAATTTCCAATTATAAGTTTTCCACTTATTAGAAATATGTCTTAAAAAATAAAGTAGAATGAAGTAGCAAGAAGAATCATAGCATTGGAAGGGGAAGTGAAAGATACAAAAGAACTAGACATACAAAACTGTTGTCTTTCCTTGATTCCAGGAATTTGTATTTCTTCATAAAATTTTTAACTATTCCTATTGCAATAGGATGCTTGCATTTTTATTGAATTGTTAGAGATAATTATACATAAACTATTTATAGTCATCATAAATCCTGTTAAATCTTGGTATTTAGAAAAATTCTTGATCCATATGTATTTGCTTAGTAAGAAGTGACTTCACTTAACTTTCTGAATTTTAATATTTTGTTGATTATATAAGATTTTCTATATTCTAAATTAAAGTTTAAATCACATAAAATGCATATAGAGATAATTTAATTACTACCTTTTCAAAGGCTATGTCTCTTTTTTTCTTCCTGTTTTCTTCTTTACTACTTAGGCCGGATCTTCCTAAACAATGTAAGATTGTAGTAGTCAGAGTGGATATGCTCATCTATTATCAACTTATAATAGGACTAGCTCATATTTTATTACCAAGTGAATATTTTGCCTTTGCTTTCAGAGTGATCTTTGTTATCACTAAGTAACTAGTTTTTTTCTTCATAGTTTACTGAGTTTTATATGGAATAGAGGTTGGATTTTTATAATTTTTTAATTACTATGGCTACATAATAGTCATATATATTTATAGCATACATGTGATGTTTTGATATAGGCATACCATGCAAATTAATCAAATCAGGGTAATTGGGGTATCTATCACCTTAGGCATTTATCATCTCTTTGTGTTAGGAACAAATTCCACTTTTTTGGTTATTTTAAAGTATAACCTAACTTATAGTTTATAGTCACTTTGTTGTGCTATCAAATATTGTTCATTCTATCTAATTATCCAACTATATCTTTCTACTGATTAATCATCCTCACTTTATCCCTCCCTCCCCGCTACCCTTCCCAGCCTCTGGTAACAATCATACTACTCGCTGTCTCCTGAGATCAATTGTTTTTTAATATTTAGCTCCCACATATGTGTCACAAGTGATATGTGCCCTTTGAGCTTGGCTTATTTCACTTAAAATAATGTTCTCCAGTTCCACCCATGTTGTTGCAAATGCCATGTTTTTATTCTTTTTACGGCTATATAATGTTCTCTTGTGTGTGTGAACCATGATTTTCTTATTAGTCATCCACTGAAGGACAATTTGATTCATTCTAAATCTTGGCTATTGTAAATAGTGCTGCAATAAACATGCTGCAATAAACATGCGAATGCTGATATCTTCTCAATATACTGAATTCCCTTCTTTTGGATATATACCTAGCAGTGGGAGTGCTGAATAACATGGTAGTTCTATTTTTAGTTTTTCGAGGAACCTCCATACTAATCTCAATAGTGGTTTCACTAATTTACATTCCTACCTAGAGTGTACAAGGATTCCCCTTTCTCCCCATCCTCACCAGCATTGATTTTGATAAAAGCCATATTAACTAGGGTGAGCTGATGTATAATTGTAGTTTTGATATGTGCATTTCTGTCATGACTAATGATGTTCAGCATTTTTTCATATATCTGTTGTTCATTTGTATGTCTTCTTTTGAGAAATGTCTATTCAAGTCCTTTGCCTTTTTTTAATCAGATTATTTGTTTTTTTCCTATGAAGTTATTGGGACTCCTTATATTTTCTAGTTATTAATTCCTTGTCAGATGGGTAATTTGCAAACATTTTCTCCCATTCTGTGGGTTGTCTCTTCACTTTCTTGATTTGTTCCTTTGCTGTACAGAAGCTTTTTAGCTTGATGTGATCCCATTTGTTCAATTTTGCTTTGGTTGCCTGTGTTTTGTGGCTATTACTAAAGAAGTCTTTGCCCAGAACAATGTCCTGAAGCATTTCTCCAATGTTTTCTTTTAGTAGTTTCATAATTTCAGGTCTTACATTTAAGTCTTTAATCTATTTTGATTTGACTTATGTATATGGAGAAAGGCAAGGGTCTAGTTTTATTCTTCTGCATATGGATATCTAGTTTTCCCAGCATCATTTATTGAAAAGACTATCCTTTCCCCACCATATGTTCTTGGAATCTTTGTTGAAGATAAGTTCATCATAGATGTGTAGATTTATTTCTGGGTTCCCTATTCTATTCCATTGGTCTATGTGTCTGTTTTTATGCAAGTACCATGCTGTCTTGGTTACTACAGGTCTGTTGTATAATTTGAAGTTGTGTAATGTGAGTCCTCCAGTTTTGTTCTTTTTACTCAGGATGGTTTGGCTATTTTAGGGGTCTTTTATGGTTCCATTTAAATTTTAGGATTATTTTTTCTATTTCTGTGAAGAATATCATCGGTATTTTGATGGGGATTGCATTGAATCTGTAGATTTCTTCAGGTAGTATGAACATTTTAACACTATTGATTCTTTCAAACCATGAATGTGTAATATCTTTCCATTTTTTTGTGTGTGACCTCTTCAATTTCATTCATCAATGTTTTTACAGTTTTCATTATAGAGATCTTTCACTTCTTTGGTTAATTATTTCTAGGTATTTTATTTTATTTGTAGCTATTGTAAATGGAATTGCTTTCTTAATTTCTTGTTCAGGTTCTTTATTGTTGGCATATAGAAATGCTACTGATTTTTGTATGTTGATTTTGTATCTTACAATTTTACTGAAGGTTTTTATCAGTTCTAATTTGTGTATGTGTGCATGTGTGTGCATGTGCGTGTGTATATGTGTGTAGAGTCTTTAGGTTTCTCTAGATATAAGATTATATTGTCTGGTAACAATGATAGTTTGAGTTCTTCCTTTCCAATTTGGATGCCCTTTATTTCTTTCTTTTGTCTGATTGCTCTAGCTGGAACTTCCACTACTATATTGAATAACAGTGGTGAAAGTGTACATCTTGTCTTGTTCCAGATCTTGGAGGAAAGGCTTTCAGTTTTTCTCCATTCAGTATGATACTAGCTATTGATCTGTCTTATAAGGCTCTTATTATATTGAGGTAAGTTACTTCTATCCCCAGTTTTTTGAGAGTTTTATCATGTAAGGATGTTGAATTTTATCAAATGCTTTTTTCGGCATCAATTGAAATGATCATTTCTTTTTGTCCTTTTTTCTGTTGATATGATGTATCACAGTAATTGATTTGCATATGTTGAACCATCATTGCATCCCTGGATCATCATGAATAATCTTATTAATGTGTGGTTGAATTTGGTTTGCTAATTTTTTTTTTTTTTTTGAGACAGAGTCTCGCTTTGTTGCCCAGGCTAGAGTGAGTGCCATGGCGTCAGCCTAGCTCACAGCAACCTCAAACTCCTGGGCTTAAGCAATCCTACTGCCTCAGCCTCCCGAGTAGCTGGGACTACAGGCATGTGCCACCATGCCCAGCTAATTTTTTCTATATATATTTTAGTTGGCCAGATAATTTCTTTCTATTTTTAGTAGAGATGGGGTCTTGCTCTTGCTCAGGCTGGTCTCGAACTCCTGACCTTGAGTGATCCACCCACCTCGGCCTCCCAGAGTGCTAGGATTACAGGCGTGAGCCACCGCGCCCGGCCGGTTTGCTAATATTTTGTTGAGTATTTTTGTATCTATGTTCATCAGATATATTGGCCTATAGTTTTCTTTTTTTGTGTCTTTTCCTGGTTTTGATATCAGGGTGATACAGACCTCATAGAATGAATTTGGGAATATTCCCTCTTCTTTGATTTTTCGGAATAGTTTAAATAGGCTTGGTATTAGTTATTCTCTGAATGGTAGAATTCACAGTAAAGGCATCGTTCCTGGGCTTCTCTTTGATAGGAGACTTTTTATTACAGCTTTGATCTTGTTACTAGTTATTGGTCTACTCAGGTTTTGTATTTCTTCCTGGTTCAATCTTGGTAGGTTGCATATGTCTAGGAATTTATCCATTTCTTTTAGGTTTTCCAATGTAGTGGCTTATAGTTGCTCATAGTAGTCTCTAACAATACTTTGAATCAGTATCGGTATTAGTTGTAAAGTCTCCTTTTTCATCTCTGATTTAATTTATTTCAGTTTTCTCTCTTTTTTCTTAGTCTGGATAAAGGTGTGTCAATTTTTTTTTATCTTTTCAAAAAAACAATGTTTTGTTTCATTGAAATTTTATATTTTTTGGTATCAATTTCAGTTAATTCTGCTCTGATCTTTATTATTTCTTTTTTTCTATTAATTTTGGATTTCATTTTCTCTTGTTTGTCTAGTTCTTTAAGGTGCATCACTAGGTTGTTTATTTAAAGGTTTTCTACTTTTTGATATAGGCTGTTATTGCTATAAATTTTCTTTAGTACTGCTTTTACTATATCCCATAGGTTTTGATATATTGTGTTTTCATTTTCATTTATTTTGAGAAATTTTTAAATTTCCTTCTTAATCTTTTCATTGACCCACTGGTCATTCAGCAGCATATTTTTAAATTTCTATGTGTTCTTTTAGTTTCTAATTTTCCTCTTGTTATTGATTTCTAGTTTTATTCCATTTTCATAAGAGAAAATACTTGATATGATGACTTCAACTTTTTAAAAATTTTTCAAGACATGTTTTGTGGCATAACATCTGGTCTATCCTTGTGAATTATCCATGAGCTGAGGAGATGGACATACAGTTGCAGGATGAAACTTTCTGTAACTGTTAGGTACATTTAGTCTGTAGCGCAGATTAAGTCCAATGTTTCTTTGTTAATTTTCTGAATGGATGATCTGTCCAATGCTGAAAGTGGAGTGTTGAGGTCCCAATGATTATTATATTGGAGCCTATCTCTCTCTTTAGATATGACTTTATTGCTTTCAATATTTGAGTGTGAGGTTGCGTTTATAAAATTACTCTTTAAGGCATCTATTATGATTTATTTGTGAATTATAAATATAAAAAATTATAGTATATCCTAACAATAAATGATCACTGCTTTGTTTAAAAAAAATCAACTTAGTCACAGTTGATTTTTTTTTATTATACTGTTAAGCTTATGGTTTTATTTTATTTAGAAATTTTTGTATATAAAATAAGTGACATTAGCAAAAATTTCCCTTTTAATTTTCAACTATTTTTGTCATGTTTCAAAATCTGTATTATGTATATTAGTTTCATAGAATAAATTACTTTTTCTACATTTATCATACTTTGAAAAGGTTCATATAACATTATGAATATCTATTCATTGAAAGTTTGTAAGAACTCACCTATGAAAAGTATTTGGGCACAGAGAATGTTTGAGTTAATTTATCACAATGATATTTACTTTATTCCATTCTTATAGTTTCATTCACATTGCCACCACTTCTTTAATTATCTGTAATATTTGTGTGCTTCTCGCAAAACACATTATTTGAAAGGGAAGTGCCATTTGCTAAGTAAGTCTGAAAATTTGAAACCTTCAGAAATATTATTTTTCTCTGTATTTTATCTCAAAGACATCCTTGTTCATTCCATTTGTTTTGAATTCCTTTTTTCATCTCTATATGATAACAGGATTTCCACATTGCATTCTTCTTTATCTTTCTTTTTCTTTTCTTTCTTTTTTTTTTTTGAGACAGAGTCTCACTCTGTTGCCCAGGCTAGAGTGAGTGCCGTGGCGTCAGCCTAGCTCACAGCAACCTCAAACTCCTGAGCTCAAGCGATCCTCCTGTCTCAGCCTCCCGAGTAGCTGGGACTACAGGCATGTGCCACCATGCCCGGCTAATTTTTTCTATATATATTTTTAGCTGTCCATATAATTTCTTTCTATTTTTAGTAGAGATGGGGTCTCGCTCTTGCTCAGGCTGGTCTGGAACTCCTGAGCTCAAACGATCCGCCCACCTCGGCCTCCCAGAGTGCTAGGATTACAGGCGTGAGCCACCGCGCCCGGCCTTTTTCTTATTTTAAGTTTTCATTACATCTGTGTGCCAGATCTTGTTTCATCCTTTAATGTTTCATCTTTAGTGCAATTTTGTTTCAGCTGTGTCTTTATAAATTGGTATCAAGTTATGTATTTTTATACTTTTTATTGAAGTAAAGGAATATATAAAAATATACATAGTGTAAATTTTAGAGCGTAATTATCATAAAATGAATTCATCCATTCAATCATCATCCAGGTCAAGACATGGAACATTACCAACATTCTAAAAGCTCCTTCTTTGTGTTCTCACCTAATGTCTACCTCCCAAAGTGTATTATTATCCTGACTATTAATAGTATAGTGAGTAGGACCTAATTTTGTACTTTCACAGGTAAAATTATGAACTTTTAAATTTTCATTCAATGTCTGTTTTGTGTGAAATATGTGAGACTTTCTTTCTTTCTTTCTTTCTTTTCCTTTTAAAATATTATGAGGGTACAGATGTTTTTGATACATGGCTTGAGTCAGGTCTATAAATGTGCCCATCACCCAAATAGTGTTCACTGTACCCATTTGGTGGGTTTTTGCCCTTCCCTTCCTCTCCCCTGCTTGATTTCCAATGACTTTTACTTTCTTTTGTGTACTTGTGTGCTAATCATTTAGTTCCAATTTATTAGATAGTACATGTGGTATTTGTTTTTCCATTCTTGAGATACTTCACATAGGCTAATGGTCCCAAATCCCTTCCAAATTGCTGCAAAAGGCATTAGTTTGTCCTTTTTGTGGCTGAGTAGTATTCCATGGTATACATATACCACATTTTGTTAATCCACTCATGAATTAATGTGCACACGGGTTGAATCCACATCATTGTGATTATGAATTGTGCTGCAATAAATATTTGAGTGCAGGTGTCTTTTTGATAAAATGACTTCTTTTTCTTTGGGAAGATACAAAGTAGTGGGACTGCTAGATCAAATGGTAGGTCTACTTTTAATTCTTTGAGAAATCTCTGTAGTCTTTTCCATAGGGGTTTTACTAACTTGCAGTCCCACCATCAGTGTATAAGTGTACCTTTCTCTCTCCATCTGTGTCAGCATCTGTTGTTTTAGGACTTTTTAACAAAAGCTGTTCTAGCAGAAGTAAGGTGACATCTCATTGTGGTTTTAATTTGCATTTCCCTGATGGTTAGTGATGTTGATCATTTTTTCATGTTTGTTGGACATTTGTCTATCTTCTTTTGAAAAATTTCTATTCATTTTTTTTGCCCACTTTTTAATGCGGTTGTTAATTTTTTTCTTGCTGATTTTTTTGAGTTCTTTGTAGATTCTAGATATTGGCCCTTTATCAGATATTTAGATTGCAAATATTTTCTCCCATCCTATAGGTTTTCTATTTGCTCTTTGATTATTTCCTTTGCTGTGCAGAAGCTTTTTAACTTAATCAAGTCCCATTTATTTATTTTTGTTGTTGCTATAATTGCTATTGGGTTCTTAGTAATAAATTCTTTGCCCAGACTGAAGTCTAGAAGAGTTTTTCCTACATTTTCTTCTAGAATTATTATGGTTTCATGCCTTACATTTAAGTCTTTTATCCCTTTCAATTAATTTTTGTGAGTTATGATAGATAGGGGTCCTGTTTCATTCTTCTGCATGTGGTTATCCAATTTTCCCAGCACCATTTATTGAATAGGGCTTCTTTTTCCCAATGTGCATTGTTGTCTGCTCTGTCAAAGATCAGTTGGCTGTATTTAGATGGTTTTATGTCTGGTTTCTCTATTCTGTTCCACTGGTCTATGTCTAGTTTTTTACAAATATCATGCTGTTTTTGTTACTATACCATTATAGTTTGAAGTCTGATAATGTGGCACTTCCAGCTTTATTATTTTTGGTTAGAAATCCTTTGGCTGTTCAGGCTCTTTTCTGCTTCCAAATGAAATGTGGAATTATTTTTTTCTAGATCTGTGAAATATGCCATTGGTATTTTGATGGGGTTGCATTGAATCTATAAATCACTTTGGGTAGTGTGGGCATTTTAGCAATGTTGATTCTACCAATCCATGAGTAGAATATAATTCTCCATTTGTTTGTGTCTTCTGCAATTTCTTTCCTCAGTATTTTGTAGTTCTTCTTGTAGAGATCTTTCACTTCTTTGGTTAAGTATATTTCTAGGTGTTTTATTTTCTTTGTAGCTGTTGTCAATGATATTGAGCCTTTGATTTGGCTCTCAACTTATCTGTTATAAATATATGGAAATGCTACTGATTTATGTACATTGATTTTATATCTGGAGACTTGCTGAATTTATTTATCAATTATAGGAATCTCTTGGTGGAGTCTTTGGGGTTTTCTAGATATAAGATCATATGATCAGCAAAAAGAGATAACTTTGACCTGCTCTTTCCCAATTTGGATACTCTTTATTTCTTTTTCTTGCCTGATTGCTCTGGCTAGGATCTCTAGCACTATGTTGAGTAGAAGTGGTGATAGTGGGCACCCTTATGTTTCAGTTCTTAGAGGGAATGCTTTTAACTTTTCCACATTCAGTATGATGTTGGCTGCGGATTTGTCATATGACTTTTATAATTTTGAGATATCTTCCTTTATGCCTAGTTTGTTGAGGGTTTTTATCATGAAAGGGTGCTGGATTTTATCAAATCCTTTTTCACCATGTAGTGTTTTCCGCTCCCCCCTTCACCATGTATTGTGATGATCATATGGTCTTTGGTTTTGCTTCTATTCATGTGGTAATCATATGTATTGATTTATGTGTGTCGAACCTTCCTTGCATTATTGGGCTGAAGCCTACTTGATCATGGTGAATTTTTTTTTTTTTTGATGTGTTGTTGAATTTGGTTTGCTAGTATTTTGTTGAGGATTTTTCTGTCTATATTCATAAAGGTATTGGTTTGTAGTTTTTTTAATTCATTGTGTCCTTACCTGGCTTTGGTATCTAGGTGGTACTGACTTTGTAGAATGAGTTGGGTAGGATTTTCTCCTCAATGTTATGCAATAATTTCTGCAGTATGGGTACCAGTTCTTTTTTGTAGGTCTTGTAGAATTGAGCTGTGAATCCATCTTGTCTGGGGCTTTTTGTTATTGTTGTTGGAAGATTTTTTATTAGTTTCAGTCTCACTGATTGTTATTGGTCTGTTCAGGAGTTCTATTTCTTGCTGGTTGAGGTTTGGAAGGCTGTGTGTTTCCAGAAATTTGTCCATTTCCTCTATATTTTCTAATTTATGCATAGAGATTTTTGTAGTATTCATGGATAATGTTTTGTATTTCTGTGTTATCAGTTGTAATATCTCCTTTTTCGTTTATAACTGAGCTTACTTGGGTCCTTTCTTTTTTTTCTTTTTTCCAAGTTAATCTGGCAAGAGGTCTAACAATCTTGTTTATCTTTTCAAAGAGCCAAATTTTTGTTTCCCTGACTTTTTGTATTTTGTTTGTTTGTTTGTTTTCCATTTCATTTATTTCTGTTCTGACCTTTGTCATATGTTTTCTTCTTTTGGCTTTAGGTTTGATTTGCTCTTTCTTTTCTACTTCCTTGAGATGTGATATTAGGTTGTTAATTTGTGATCTTTCTGACTTTTGGATGTAGGCATTTAAGGCTATGATTTTCCCCTTAAGTATGCTTTTGCTGAGTTCCATAGATTTTGATAGCTGGTGTCTCCTTTGTTGTTCAGCTCAAGGAATCTTTTGATTTCCATTTTAATTTCACTATTGACCCAATAATCATTCAGTAGCATGTTGTTAAATTTTCATGACTTTGTGTAGAATTGAGTGTTGCTCTTAGAAATCATTTCTAGTTTTAATATACTATGGTCTGGAAAAATACAAGGTATGATTTTGATTTTTTAAAATTTGTTGAGACATGTTCTGTGGCCTAAGATATGATCAATCTTGGAGAATGTCCCATGTGATTATGAGAAAAATATATATTCACTAGTTTTGGATAGAATGTTCTGTAAATATCTGTTAGGTCTATTTGTTCTAGAGTCCCATTTAAGTCCAGTGTTTGTTTATTTATTTTCTGATATGATGATATGTCTAGCTCTGATTGTGGGGTGTTGAAGTCCTGGCAATTATACTACTATTATTTATTTCCTTGCTTACCTATAGTAGAATTTTTTTTTAATGTTTTTGGCAGCTTCTTCATTGGTTGTATATATATTTAAGATTGTTATGTCTTTTTGTTGAGTTGCTCCCTTTATCACTATATAATTTAATGACCATGTTTGTCTTTCTTTACCATTGTTGATTTAAAGTCAATTTTGTCTGATATGAGAATGGCTACACCTACTCTCTTTTGGTTTCCATTTGTGTGGAATATTTGTTCCTCATCCTTTCGCATTGAGCCTGTTTGCATCCTTGTGTTTTCCATGTGTCCCCTGGAGGCAGCAGATACTGGGCTGTGTTTTTTCATCCATTCAACAAGCCTATGTCTTTTGAGTGGTACATTTAAGCCATTAACATTAAGAAATAGAATTGATATTTGTGATGTTGTTCTGCTCAGCATATTGGGTAGTAACTTATTGCTTTGCTTCTCTTCTTGTGCTATTGTTTTATAAGAGTTGTGAGCTTTACCTATTTTGGTTGATTTTACACTGGTGGCTATCTATTATGCTGATTCATGTATAATACAGTTTTGAGAATTTCCTGCAGGGCAGGTCTGGTCATGACAAATTTCTCAGTATTTGATTTTCTAGAAAAGAATTCATTGTTCCATCAATAGTGAATTTCAGTTTTGCAGGATACAAAACTCTAGGCTGGCAATTCTGTTTCAGAAGTTTCCTCTGGCTTGTAAGATTTCTACTCAGAAGTCTGCTTTTAGCCTGATGGGTTTTCCCTTGTAGATCAGTTGTTTCTTATGTCTAGCTGCTTGTAGAATAGTCTCTTTCATTTTGACTGTAGCCAGGTTGATTACCGTGTGTCTTGTAGATGTCCTATTTTTTATGAATCTTTTCAGAGTTCAATGACCATGTTCTATCACCATGTCTGTATTTCTGGTGATATGAAGGATGTTTTCCTTAATAATTCTCTTGAATATGTTTTCCATACTTTTACCTCTTTCTTCTTCTCCCTCACGGATACCTATAATTTATATTTTAGTTTTCTCCCCATAGTCCCATATATCTGTAAGTGATTGCTTTATCTTTTTTTGTTCTCTTCTGTGACTCTTTAAATGATTGAGTTAGCTCCAGAGCCTTGTCGTTAAGCTCTGAGATTTTTTTCTTCTCCTTGGTTTAATCTGTTGCTGGAGCCTTCTGCTGTGTTTTGAAATTCCCTAAATGACTCTTTCATTTCTTTAAGTTCTCTTATATCCATACTTATATTGTCTGTTCTTTAGTGACTTTTCCATTAATTTCCTGAAATATCTTTTTGGCTTCTTTTGTTGTTTTTCAACTTTCTTTTCAATTACATTCATCTTATTTGCCATCCATATTCTGAATTCCAATTCTGTCATTTTGACAATTTCGTTGCAGTTGGAGTTCACTACTGTCCCTCCATTGTAATTACTTGGGGATTTCCATCTGTTTTGATTTTTCATGTTGCCAGGGTTCTTTTCCTGGTTTCTTCTCATCTGAAACCTCTTTTCTCAACTCAGGGATAACAAGTTTGCAGGGAGCCTGTTCTTTGCTGGGAACTCTCCTGTTTAATTAGAAGAAGGGAGGTTGCTGGGTGGTGCCTTTTTCCCCCTACTCTGGAAGGGATGCTTGGCTTCCAGTCACAGGATATGGCTCAGGGGAGCTTCTATTTAGTCTACTCTCTCCCTCGGGCTGGTGCCGACCTGGCGCCATGCACCCAAGAGCTCAGGATGGCTTTCACTGCTGCCCTAACCCCACTGCACCGGTTGTCTGGTTCAATGACTCTGCACAGACTCCAGGCAGGTTCCCTATTTTACCAGGTAGAGGTCTGTGGCCCTGGAGGCAGCAATCTCACAACTTACACAGTGCCACTGGGGTGAGCATGGTGCCCCAGTTGTCTATCTTTCTATTCTTCCCTGCACAAACTTTGATCTTGTTAAATATATTACCCTGTCTCCTCCCCCTACCCCTACTGAATGTCCCACATTGCTTCTCTCTGATTTCACAGTGTTCCTTCAGAGAAGATCAATCCATACATAGGTAGCTGCCTGCAATTTTCACTTCTTTCCTTGAGAGTGGTGTGCTGGCAGGCTGCTTCTAGTCTGTCATTTTTTCTAACCTTCACTCAATATTTTGTATGTGAGATTCATCCAGGTAGTTCTATGGTGTTATATTTTCTGTTAATTTTCATTATTGTTTGGTACTCCATTGGATGAAAATATTATAATTCATTTATGTATTACATTATTCATTGACAGTTGATTCAAGTTTGGAGCCATTATGAATAATGCTCTAATAAACATTCTAGTACATCTGTTTTGGTCCAAATATTCATGCATTGCATGTCTATTGGAATGTACTCAGAAATGGAATTATACACACACACACACACACACACATACACATGCATACACACACATATAAGAGGGGACTTTTAAACTGTGGAAAATGGAATTAAAAGATAAAAATAAAAGTACAAACTTAATTTCTTAACATAAGCTCTATCAATTTCAATAAACTTTTGTAAGCAATCATACCTTCCATTTAGTCCTGAAAGAACTGAGGATCCTGTGAATTTAACCATGTAAATTCAGTCTTTTTACATTATTAATTGAAGAAAAATGAGTGCCTTTTAAATATGCTTTAAGATAAGGAACCAAAAACAAGTCAGAAGGAGCCAAATCAGGACTGTAAGGTGGAGGCCTAATAATGTCCCATCAAAACTCATGCAAAATCCCTCTTGTTTGAGGGGAGGAATGAGCAGGGCAAAGGACTCTCTGGTAAAGACTTTTTGGGCATTTTTCTGCTAAAGCTTTGGCTAATGTTCTCAAAACAATCTCATAATAAGCAGATGTTAAATTCAACAAGAAAAAGGCCTCGAGCATCTCGAAAATTGTTGTCATGACCTTTGCTCTTGATCAGACCACTTTGGCTTTGAATGAACCCCTTCTATCTCTTGGTAGCCATGGCTTTGATTGTGTTTTGTCTTCAGGATTGTTCTGGTAAACCTATATTTCATCTCCTGTTACAATTTTAAAAAACAAAATAAAACTTAAGAATGTTGATCCTACTTGTCTAAAATTTTCTTTGAAAGCTGTACTCTAGTCTGCAGCTGGTTTGAGCACAACGGTTTTGGTATTATCAAGCAGAAAGTTTGCTCAACTCTAATTTTTCAGTCAGAATTATGTAAGTTGAACCAGTTGAGATGTCTATAATTCTGATTATCGTTTCTGTTATTAATCATTGGTCTTCTTCAATTGGGGCACAAATAGGATTAATTTTTTCCTTGTAAATTGATATAGATGGTCTGCCACTGGAAGCTTCATCTTCAACATCATCTTGTCCCTTATCAAAATGAGTTATCCATTTGTAAACTGCTGATTTATTTGAAGCATTGACCCAATAAAATTTTTGTAAAGTATCAGTGATTTCACTATTCTTTCACTGAAGTGTCACCATAAATTTGATATTTTTATTGCTTCAATTTTAGCAGAATTTATGTTGCTCTGATAGGGGTTCTTTTCAAACTGATATCTTATCCTTATTAGTTCCTAAAATTAGATTCTGTTCAGAAATGTTAGAACAAGTTAGTGTGAATTTATTTTGCTACAAAAACTAGAAATCCATGCATAGCTTTTTCATAATATACATTTTATATAAATCTTTTGAAGACCCCATATATATACATACTTATATGCATACATGTATATGTATATAAAATAATAATTTAATGGTAAAGCTAAGAAATTTTCCAAAGGGGTTTACCAATTTACATATTTACCAACAGTGTATGAGAGTTCTATCTAATCTAAATACTCACCAATTCTTGACTTTTTCAGTTTTCACTTTATGTTAGTTACATTCTGTTAATGTGTAGTAGTATCTTTCTGTTTAAATACACACATCACTGAATTTTAATGAGGCTGAGCTTTTTTTCATATATGTCTTAGCCAGTTGGATATCATCTTTTGTCAAGCTATTGTTCACATTTTGCCCTTTTTAATTGTATTGTCTTTTGTCTTAGTAATATGCAGAGATTATCACAGATATGAGTCTTTTATCAGATATATATATATGTACTGTAAATGTTATTCACATTTTGTGATTTGCCTCAGCTCTTTCTAAACATCGTATCTTTTGATGATTTCAAGTTCTTAATTTTAATTTACCAATTTTTAATAGTTACTGTTTTCTATGCTTTGTTTAAGAAAACTTTGCATCCTTTGAAGTCATGAAGTTATTCTATATTGCCATTTAGAAGCTTGTTAGGATGCCATGTAGTATATTTTAGGGGTGCATTCTCTCCCCTCTTTAAGGTTTTGAAATCACACCGCACCAAATCCAGCAATTACAAGAAACTTGAGTGATAACTACTCAATCAGGCACACACAAAACAAGGGAAATCTCTGATTAAGCAGCAGTGGTATTTTACCAGAAAGAGTTTGCTCTTGGAAGTCTGATAGGGAAGAATGGAGAGCAAGTGAGGTCATGGGGGAAAGATATATAGAAGCTACTGTACTAATACATTAGTCTAGATTAGATGTGCCTATAATAGTGGGATTGGGTAGAGAATGGAAAATTAAAATATGAAACAGGTAAAATATCAACAGGTCTTGATGTCTAAATGATTTTGAAGGGTGAACCTTCCCAGGATGCTTTCCAAGATTTTGAATTAGATGACTAAGTGTTAGGAATGGAGATAGAAGACATAGAAAAAGAATATTTCTCCAGAAAGAAATAACTTCATTGAGTTTTGACTGTTTTGTGTTTGAACTGTCTTTGAGACTTTTGGATGGGAATTCAGATGAGTAACTGTAAATACAATTTTATTTATTTATTTATTTTCCTGAGTGGGTAATTCTATAACATGGAAATGCAATTTTAAAGTTCAAGAGAAAAGTAAGACTAGAGACAAAAGATTAGGAAGTTATTGGTGTGTAATAATATTGTTGATACTTGGAGAATTCCACAAGGAATGACTCAAGACTTGAAAACAAATGAATTAAGATACCAATAAGATATATTTTAAATACATGCAAATAAAGCAAGAGTAAATATATGACATAAAGAAAAAACTTCCACCAATAGTAGAATTGATGCTAAATTAATTGAACAACTTAGCATATATGAAGAATAAATTTGTCGATCAGAAATTACATTGATAAGTTATGGAAATATAGAAAGAATTATGAATCCAATTTCTGACAATTCTTATTCAAGAATCTATTGTAATCATTACCAGTTTTTTTTTTATTGTATCATGTGTTTTAGCTTTGTGACCTGAGGAATGGACCCTTGACCATGAAAAGTAAAATAACATGTCATGTCACACTCTGTATTGCCTTTAAGAAGGAGCACATCTGTCTTTCTTGAATGGTAGATTCTGGCATCACTTTTGGCCAGCTACAAAGTTGTGTCTTTTTATGAAGCTTCTATAGTTTATTTTAAAATCCTCAGCATAACTGATGTGTTTACTTAGGAATAAAATGAAAAGAGATATAGTGATATAACTCTGAGAACTATATTGGAGTGAGAGTAGAAGAAAAGAATTCAGTGAAGGCCTGGAAAGAAATAAGAGAAGGAGTGTAGAGTATCAAAGTAGAGAGAAATAATAAACATCAATAAAACAGTAGTTTTAAAAGGCTATAGTCAATGGTTTCAAACTATAGTGGTGACAAGAACATATACAATAGCTTTCAACTGGAATTATAGACTTTCAGAAGTAAGATAAAAGATGATAATGATAGGTAATTGAATATAAATTGAAAATCAACATTTTTGAATGTCCATTTCACCTTTCTGTAAGATTTTTATTTTGTGCAACAAACGTATCACAAACTTTTTAAAAAACAAATGCAATAATTAAAAGAGTACAATGGTAACTACTACCTTTTATTGAGCACCTATGATATCCTGCATGCTGTTAGATACTTTATATTATTATCTTATTTATTTTTTAGCCCAGTAAATTAAATATTATATTTATCTGTTTTACAGATGGTCAGCCAAGGTTTAGAAAGTTTAATTCAAAGATATACATAAGATATGCTAAGTGGCTGGGCTAAACATAGTATCTGGGATTTGACATAAAGCTTGTTCTCTAGTCACTGCAACAAATTATTTATGAAAATTAATAATCCATCAGGACTTCTTCTGAATTCTCTTTATTATTTTGTTGACAGGCTTTATTTCCTCCAGAGGAAAAATCTTTAGAAAACTAAAGAGCAGGCAGAAGATAATTTCAAATGGTGACAAGTTTTTTTTTCAATCTCATCTACACCTCAATTTTGAGACAGTCTATAAGATCTTAATGTCAACAGAAAGGTTACAAGATAGAAGTTAGAAACTACCAAAGAGTATTTATTTTAAAGTATCCATTGTCCCTGGACTCCAGCTAAAAGACCCTACCAGTTACTAAAACATTGCCACAAGTCAATTGCTTTTAAAAAGACTTCTACCACAACACAAGATGGTGCCATTAGCACATTATGGTCAACACTTCGTGCCACTAGACCACTCTAACCAACTGGCCACAACCAATTCATTAACACATCAATACACTGGTGAAAAACGAAATCAACTCAATAACCAATCTGCAGCCAAAGTGCAATCCCATAGCCATCATCTTGCAGGATCTCCATTAAGCTCTAACAAAAAGGTCCAGAACTGCTCAACATTGCATTCTCCCAAGTTTCAGCACAAACTTTCACAGAAATTATATAACAGGGCTCTGAAATCATCATTATCCAACTCCAAACATCAGGTTACACCTTCACTAGACCTCCAATGCAGAAGTTCATTGCTGCCCAATCAGAGAGCCATGAATTCACCTTTGTCTCACCCAAAAGCCCAAACAACGTCTTCGCCCGACCTCAACAAGACATCATCAGCATTGAAACCAAATCAAACATCCTTGAGCTCACAATTACCCTTTAAACCTCAAACTACATCTTCAAGGCTAGACCTCTGCTGGACATCACCTTCACTTAAGTCTAATCAAAGAACCCCAAATTCATCATTAACCTCCCTCCAACATCAAGAAATCCCTTCCCTAAATATCATCTGGACATTCTCTTCTTTGGGAACTAATCAAAGAGCCCTTAGTTCAACATTACTTCAATCCAAACCTCAGAAAACATCTTCTTTGGACTGCCTTTGGACACTAGTGGAGAACAATCAAAGGTCTTTGAGCTCACCATCACTCAATACCAAACTTCAACCAAATGACTTCCTTCGGACATCACCTTCTTTGGAGCCCAATCAAATGGCTCTGATCTCAATGTTATCTGACTCGAGACCTCAGAAGTCATCTATATTAAGCTCTAAACCTAGTGTTCTAAGCTTACCATTGTCTTACTCAAGAGCAAGGAAATCATCGTTACCACATTCTGTCCGCCAATCTCAGAGTTTACCATTATTCCAGCTCAAATCTCAGACAGTACTTAAGCTTGATCCTAACTTCCAGACCCCCAGCTCACCAATCTGTCACTCCAAGTTTCAGAATACCACTTTACCAAATGACAAAAACAGAACCACAGATTTACCATCACCTCATCCTAAACCAAATGTCTTAGGTCAACCATTATCAAGTTCGAAACACTTCATCAGTAACACAGCTGCTTCAACATTGAGGTCCAGACTCCAGAGTAAAAGCAACTTTGGTTTTTGTGTAAAGACAGAATCAAATAAACAAATTCCATGGATTTTAGGTTATAATCAGCCGTGCATTGTTAAAGGTGGAACTGTCCCTGATAATGTTGTAAATAAAATTGTCAATTCTGTCTCCAAGACCAGAATCCAGAGGGATCTCTGTAGGCAGATTCTCTTTCGAAGGATGAGGGGAAGGCCTAATCCTCATCCTGGTCCACGCCTTTCATCAAATTATATGGTTTGTTTAGCTTGTGCTTCCTGCATAAAATCTCAGTGTAGCCATCTTACAGGAAAGAAAGATCCTCGTTGTGCAACACTATTTGTCATACCAACACCTCAGGCCAATTCTGAGGGGAAAATAGAGGTGAAATTAAATTTTATCCTTTCTCTACCAGAGACTTCTTTCTCATCTTATCTCTCATTCCCTATGAAAGAAAATCAGACTGATGGAGCCCCTGAAGAAAACTCTGAAAGAGTGGAGAAATCACAGCTTCCCCCCACATCTGAATCTGATATCATCCAGGGGCTTGATATGAAGAAAGACTGGTTGACAGTAGCCCCTGAAAACAAAGTTATAAGCCAACAGCCCCAAGCTATTAACTGGCTGCTTTATGTTAAAAAAGGTAGTAATTCTCAGCCACAATCCCTGCTCCCATGCTCTTCCTCCAAATCCTCCTCCTCTTCTTCCTCCTCCTCCTCTGCTGCCTCTGCCTCCTCTACCTCTTCTTCCTCTTCCTCTTCTTCCTCTTCCACTTCACCCTCCTCACCACCTCCTCCAGAAAATACTACCACATCCACCCTTTCAGATTGTGCACTCACTAAGGTACTTAATTCCCACCGCTTGCCTCCAGGGGTCTCTTGGCTTGAGTTTATATATAGTAAAGATCACCAGCCACTTCCTGAAAAACCATATCAAAGTCGATCACCATCTCCCCAAATAAAGCCTGTGAGGAGTAGCAAAGCACCAAGAGGGACAAAGGGACCAAACATACCATTCAAACTTTTCCAGACGAAGTCTCAAAGTGAGAAATACTGATTAAATTAACTTTTTGTCTCTTTGAAAGCATTCACCTCTTAGTTCATTGAGGTCTATATTTGATTTCCCATCATGCTTCTTAATATTCTTAGTAATAACTAAGTGCAACTCTGTATTTTAGCAGATGAAGAAAGTATTTAAAGGGAACTATTATCCTGAAGTCTGTTTTTTAGTTAAATAACAGAGTCTTGTAGAAGCCAAAACTAAATCCCAGGTTTTTGACCAAATGCCTGGCTTATAGTAGCCACTATATAATTATTGTTGAATTAATTTATCACGGTAGGCCACAGACGAGAAATACCTTATCTGTCTTGCCCTAAACAGTATCGAGCTCATTGTTATTCTTTCCTCATAAGCCATGATAATGACAATATCTTTAAGTCAATCTATGTTAATTTGTTTCCCTATCTCTAAATAAAAGTGAGATCATGTTCAATAGGTAAGAAAATGTATACAGATGAATCCTTTTAGTTGTGTGTTCCTGGGGAAAACTCTTCTCTGTCAATCCCACACTCTGAGATCCAATGATTTATTGAAACTTTGTTAACAAATCTGAAGAGAGAATACCTAACTGGTACAAATAATCCTACTTCATGCTGACTGTGCCAACAATTATGAGTTCTGAAGTCACCTGTCCACCATTTCTATCTATACAAACAAAATGGTTTAATAAAATGTTTTAAAAATGTTTTTGCTCCATCGGATCTACTGGCAGGGGAAGAGAAGGGAGTTGCCTTGCCTACTCACCTTAAGTGATCATCTCTATCCCCCTGGGCTAGAATTAGTGTCTCTTACATACACTAATGACTCACAAGCCTACTTCCCCACTTCACATCTTCTCTGGTAACCAGACTGCCTACAGGACATTTCCAACTGGAACATGGTATAGGAACCTCAAACTCAACGTGTTCAAGCCAGAATTCATCATCTTTACCTTTAAAATTTATGTCTTTACATCTACAATTCTTTGCCCTCTGTGTTCCCTCTCTCAGGGGAGGCACCACCATCCACTGTGGTGTTATGCTTGACTGTTTTCTCATTTCTTCCTCCTCTCCAAGTCCATGAATTTTATGGCCTTACTATCCCTAGAATCCAGCCTTTCTCCCATCACCATTGCCACTCTGTTAGTTGTGGTTACAGCCATTTGTCACCTAGATTATGATAATAACTAGTAAACATGTACTTTAACTTCTGAATATGTTTTTGAGACAAACTTGGTAATGTCACTGTGCTACTTATAACCCTTTAATTATTGCCCATTATTTTCTGGGAAAAATCTAAATTCCTTTTATAATTGAACTATGATAACCTCTCAAAACTGATTTTTTATCCTTCTCCAGTCTCCTACTGATTGATGCTTCAGTCACACTGATATCTTTTTTTTAATTGCCATTAGATTTTTATTACATACTCCTACGTATTTCAGACACAAGTCCTTCCCAGTCTATCCCATAGTGAAATGTCACAAGCTATTTAAGTTGCATTTTATTCTATTTTATTTTTTTTATTTCAGCATATTATGGGGGTACAAAAGTTTAGGTTAAGGATATTGCCTTTGCCACCCCCACTCCGGAATCGAGCTTCAAGCATGTCCATCCCCTAGACGGTGCACATTGCGCCCATTATGTATGTATACACTGATATCTTTACAATACATAGAACATGCCAAGGCCTCTCTTACATCCTGTATTTTAAATCAACAATTCTGCTGCCTAGAAAGATCTTTCTATCTATTAATTTTCATCCTGTAGAACACTGATTTATTTTGTCGTCTTCTGGGAAGCATTTTCCTGACTGACTTACAAAGGGGTTAGTTGGCCTTCCTATTATCATAAAAGTCTGTGTTCACTCTTTGTACTATATTATATTGCAACCATTTCTTATTTGTCTTCATTCATGAGACTGAAAACTCTTTGTTTAGCATTTTTTTTTTTTTTTACCTAGTCATTGGAATAGACTAAATAGAATAAATGCCCGAAAACGTGTGTTGATACTGAGTTAATGTTATCAAAGCTCTTCATCTTTTTAAAATAATGTTTCATTGGTCTTTACCTTTCCCATAAGATTAATACTGAGTTTTTCTTTGCACCTTTTGTCTTGGTGAAAACTTATATAAAAAAGTTACTGATGACAGCAGTCAACTTTGTCTTATTTTTTATATTAAAAGTGTTTCTAGTATTTCACTATTAAATATAATGTTGGCTGACATACAGTGGATCAGTGATGATGAGAAAGAACTGATGTATGTGATAATGGTGTTTAAGGCTTTCTGCAGCCTCTTTAGAAAACCCTTGACATATGCTGTTTATCTTGAACTACTCTTCTGGTGAAGGACATGACTTTTGTAATTGTTTGCTAAACATCTTCTTTACTAGGTTAAACTTCATGAACAGAGGTCCTGTGCCAATTTTGTTCACCTTTAACTTGTCAGGAACATGTGATACCTGCAACATACTAAATACCAAATAAATAGTTATTGAATTAATTTAAACAGGAGTTCAACTAATTTTTATTTACTGATTCAAATTACATTTTTAATTTTCCATCTTTTAGCTTGTTTTCTAAACTGTATGTTTTGTTGCAGTATCTTTTCACTTTTTTATTTTTGAACCACTATTTAGTTGCTTTTGACTTCTCCATTTATTGGAAGTTATTTATCTTGTTTTTAGTTCTAATAGTGTCTACTTTCAAGATTTTTTCCAAAAGAATTCTTTAACCTATATTTTTCTAATGTTTTAATTTGTAAATAAAACTGGATGAAATTTATAGGAAAAAATATCTACATAAGCAACATGTATTCAACTTTCTCTCTTTAGCTTCTATTGAAGTACCTGTAGAATTCCAAGATAGGGAAAAACATGTTTCAATGCCAGAAAGGGCAAGAAATTTAGGCCAGAACTTTTACAGATGAGACAATATTTAAGGGTAGAAGGACTCACAGTTTCCTACATTTGAAGAAAGATTATCTGAAATGTAATAGACAAAGACTAATAGCATTTCATTAATGATTTTTGCCTTAAATAGAATGGGCTAGTCATAAGAACAGAGTATATAACAGTTGGGGTGTAGAAAGTAGATCCTATGAGTCGTCACATTTGATCATGTCAGTTGATGTAAAGTGTTATGATATGTGAATGATAATTTGACGGTAATATTAAAACCTTAATAATACACAACCATTTTCCCTATGGCCCACAGCCTTGGAATTTATTTTAAAGCAATTATTGTGGCTGTGTAGAGTTATGTAAATAAATGATCACTGCTATTTGCTTAAAATAGTAAGAAATTGGTAAATAATATAGATGGTCATTTATAGAAAAGTTTTTTAATACTATAATCCATACATATGTTTTCCCAGTGAAAATATTTTAGTAATAGAATTATCTACTTTAGGACAATATCTGGTGAGAAACCTTGGGCACAGTTACTTTGAGTATGTGTTGGAAGAAGAAAGCAAAACAAAGAGGAGATAGCTAAACTACTGTCTCTAAGTTTCAGAGAGAAACTTTTATATAAGATATAGCAGAATAAAGGAGAAGGATGTATCACTTATTATTTGTTTTTGGTAATCATGTAGAGACCATGTACAATTTATATATGATTCTTCCTTGTAAAACATTGAAATTATGTGTGTGTGCATATTTGTGTAAAGTCTGTATTATATATATGAGAAAAATTGAATGACTGGGAGCATATACTAAATGTTGAATAAAAGTGGTTATTACTGGGGAATAGTTATAATGGGGTATTTAGGGTATGAATAATTTTTTTCTTTTTCTAAATTTTCTAAATCTCCAATGAATATGAATTCCATTAATAATCAATGATTTAAAACAAATGTTTTAAAAATGAAAATAATCTTTTGTCCCCTCTATTTTAGGTGAAGTATTCAGTACACAATTTTGCTTTTCTACTCCTTTCCATTTATTGATATCATTTGTGGCTTTACAAGTCCACAGAGAATACATATATTTATGACGTACACTTTTTATAAAAAAAGAAATGAATTTGCATTGTTTTAAAGTCTTTAAAAATATTTATAAAGTTCTATGTTTCCTACACTAATGTTAAGTACTAGACTTCTTACAACATTATTTTATTTATTGGGATATTTGTTCCATTTATTTTAAATTATGAAATATTTCAAACCTACAGAGATAGACAATATGTCAACGTGGTATATATTTATACCACCACCTAGCTTTACTTCGTGTGTTAAAGAAATAAAACATTATCAATACAAGTGCTAACTCTAGTGTATATAAACATCCAAGATCCCAATCCTATCTTTCACTCCCCAGAAGTAACCACTGATATGAATTTGCTGTGCATCATATTTGTTTATTCTAAGAAATTTACAAATATTTACAGATCCATAACAATTTATTCTTTTGCATGTTTTAGAACTTTGCATATATTTTATCATAATGTATCAAACATTTTGAAATGTGTGGTTTTAAATCTGGCATATTTTTTGAGATTTAGTCTTGTAAGATATAGTTCATTTTCACTAATCATATGTATGCATATAAATACATGCATACATATGTATTATAGAATTCTGTGGTATAAATTTATTGCTGTTTATACATTCATTTTTGGTTGATAAGTGTTTATATGTTTTTATTTATGACATGCAGTGTTGCATCGGCATTTTTTATGTCCTATTTTGCACACACATGGGAAGTCTTCAAGAATCATGCTGTGTAACATTTGATTCATGGGTTAGAAGCATTAGTATCAGCTAAGATCTTGTTAGAAATACAGAATCCCACTCCACCTCAAATGTACTGAATCATAATCTGAATGTTATAAGATCTTGAGGTAAGTTTTATGCACATTAAGAGTTTGAGAAACACTGTTCTGAGCATGAAGCTTAGAGTAAAATAATGATTTCAAAGGTGCTGTCCAATAAATACATAAAGTGAGATATATAATTTAAAAATTTCTTTTAGTTACATTAAAAATAAAAAGAAACAGGTAAAACTAATTTTAATAATATATTTTACTTAACACTATATATCAAAAAGTTTTCCATTTCAATGTGTAATTAAGAATGTTTCTTAACCAGGGTTGATTTTGTTCCCAGGGATATTTAGCAATGTCTTGGAGACATTTTTGATCGTCACAACTGGGGAGATATTCCACATGTTCTAGGTTATGACTAGGTACAGTCCAGGGATTCTGTTAAATGTCATACAATGCACAGAATGGCACCTTACCAAAGAATTATCTAGTCAAAATGTTAATAGGTTGTCAAGGTTGAAAAATTTGCATTAATATAAAATACTAGTGTATTTTTTTATATATTTTTTTGTTCTAGGTTTTCAAAATCTGTTGAATTTAAAACTTAGAGCACATCACAATCCAGGCTGACAACATATCATACACATTTAATAGCCACATTGAACAGCATAGGATCATAGCATGAAAGCATTTTTAAGTTTACTGGATATTGCCAAATTGCTCCTCAAAGTGTTTATAGTAATATACACACCCACAAACAATATATGAAAGTTCCCACTGTTCCAAAGTCTCACCAACAGTAGATCATGTCCATACTTTTCAATTCTTGGTTGAATACTAATGATATTATTTATACTAATAAAATGATCTCCTTGCACTGTATTTTAAATTTTTACTTTTTTTAATTGTTAGTTAATCTGAACATATGCTCACATTTTTTTGGCCTACTGGGCTTCCTCCTCTGTGACTTGTCCTTCTTAGACTTTGCCCACTGCTCTATTGAATACATTGTAGAAATTTATATTAATCTGTAGAAATTCTCTATTTATATATATATATTGCAAACATATTCTCTTTAGCTTGCCTTGGTATTAAACCTCCCTTGTACTATCTAAATAAATGCTACTCAGTCATTATGAATTATTATTATATCCTGATGAATTCTTTTTTCTAAAATTAACTTAGAATTACACACCTTTGTTCAAAAGTATTGCTGAAATAAACAAAGACCAATCAAATGAAAACAAGCAAAGACTATTTACTCGGAGCTTGCTATAGCAAGGGAGTCAGCCATCATTTGTGTTTGGCAGAAACTCACAGGCAAGCAGAAGAATGGGAAAGCTTTACAGTGGAAAAAAGGTGTGCTCTCATTGCAAGCTGATGGCAGGGGAAGATATAGCCGGGCTAACTAGAGGTAAGACTTTATATAATTGGTTAGGAGAATGCACATTTGTATTTGACTTTCTCTGGTCCTAAGTTGGAAGAAGGGACAAAAATCATGGAAATTTTAAACTATTAATCAAGTCCTAGGCTTTTTGGGCCAATCATTACAGGGGTTATTGTTTGGCTTCCTGGATATGATTTGGCCATTGTCTGTTTATATATTCAGTCTCTCAGTATGATGTGGCTATCTTTTTCTAATATTATCATTGGGAGTGTTGTTATATAATTATAAATGAATGGTTTTTCTATGTTTTACTCTCTTAAAAATGTTATAACCCAGATTTTGATAGGTAGTCATTTTTTGTTTGATTCTTCTAATATTTTTAGTAATCTCTAGATAGATTTTTACCGTGGTTATTAGTAATTTAGATTACTATGATAGTTGATATTTTGTAGATCAATTTTTCTCTGTGTAATTTTTATTTTTGGACAAAGCCTATCTCTGCATCTGATTAAATTCCTAATAATTTTTTTCTTTGTCCTATCGATGTAAACATGTTCCTTTTGCAATGCAGTAAGATTTTCAATATGTGCACACAGGACTTTTTAAATTCAGATAATTTTTATTTCATAACTTTGAAAACTGCTTTATTTAATATATCCTGGTATCCTCTTTATGAACATTAGTTAATTATGTGCTGGATATATATTCTCTGTTTTAATATATTTCATCTCATTGAATCATTGTTCCTTTTCTCTGAATTCTGGGAAATCATCTCAAGTTGTTTCTCACAGCAGTAGTTCTGTGTTCTCATTTGTATTTCAAACTGCTTGCCAGTGGAGTTTTAACTGTGCTCTTGTATTTTTTAGTTTTATTTTGTTACTTTTAAAAATCTGTATCACCAAGATATATGGCTATTGCCCTGAGTTTTTAAATTGATTTTTTTTCCTTTCATATGTTTTATAGGAGGTTTATAAAACCATTTTAAAGTCTCCTTATATACTTTTGGAAAAGGAATATTTATCAGATTTATGATTATTTAATATGACATAAAATTGAAATACATAAAAACCGCTATCCTACCAGGCACAGCTCTTCCTTTCTTCGTAACCTGTCTTGGAGGAACTAATATCCCAGGATCCAGTACACTACACATGCCCTATTCTAGTTTTTTTGTTTTTCAATTCTCTTTAGGGAGAGAAGTTCCCTTTCTCCTTTCTTCTCTTCTTACCATTTCTCTCCTTACAATAGTAGCTTTCTGTACTTGCGTATTTGCTAGTAGAAACGCTAGTCACACAAAATTACTGCCAAATACACTGGTGGAGAGACTTTATTTTTCTAAGTGATAGATCCTTTGGATCCCAGAGTTGGGACATATTTGGAGGGAGTTTATAAGGAGTCTACTTATCTTTCTTTTAGGCATGCATTCACTAAATATTCCCTGTAAGTACTGGGGGAAAAAGATTTAAAGAAGGTTGCCTGGGAGTCATGATTCATTTATGCCTTTTGAGGAAGAAAAACTCCTCCTCCCTGCCCCTCTCCCCTGCTCTGAGGGAAAAAAGTTAAGTGACTTTGTTTAATCTCCTTATCAAATAGAGTTTCTTTTAAATAGATCAATGGCATTTTCTGTGAGCAATAGTCCTTATTTGTAGAATGTCCACAACAAAATATCCCTGGTTAATCATTTCTTATAGTACATGAGCCCAGAATCTATGAATTTATAATCCATGGCTCATGAGAAAATGTCAAATAAGTCATACAAGTTTCTGGGTATAAAATGGTTATATTTTATAACTTAAATTCTCCTCAGTACCTCACAAAGCATCAGTTGCATTTTTCATATGTTATTCTTTTAGAATAAAGAACATATGTTGGAGGCAGGAAGGAAGGTCACAGGAGCTTCCTGGAATGTCCCGGTCTTCTCCCTTCTTTGTCTTTACCCTTGGTGACCTCCATTTTTTAAATCTTTAGGTAAACCTTGGTACTGAGTAAGATCTTTGATAGTTTGAATCTGATGAGACAATCTTTTCCTTTGTGTGAGCTCAAGTGCCTATTTTCTACCAGGCTCTAATTTGGTGCTGGGAACAGAGCTCTTGCAGGAAACAAAAGTTCTTACACTTATGGGCTTTGGCAATCATTGGAAGATGACTGACAACAAATAGGCAAATATATATTAGACAGAAAAAAGATAATGAAGGAAAAAATCAGCATAGGGGACAGAAATCAATGGGTTGGGTGCTGTTCTAGATCAGAAGTCAGCAAACATTTCCCTATAAAAGGCCAGAAAGTAACTATTTTAAGCTTTACAGACCAGCTGTGTTGTAGCTGCTCAACTCTGCTGCTATAGCATAAGAGCAGCCATAGACAATATGTAAACAGATGAGATTGTGTTTCAATAAATCTTTGTTTACAAAATTATGCAACATATCAGATTGGCCCCTGGTTCTAGATTGCTGACTCCTGTTTTTTGACAGTATGGTTTGAGAAAGCTTCTCTGACCAGTAACATTTGTCTCTGAAGAAGTAAACACACTATATGTCATAAAGAAAATCTTTAATAGATTTTTCTCCCTATCATTTACAATATGCTCAGTGGTAATAGATATTCAGCCATAGTTTTGGATGTTGAGTTTAATCTTCAGTAGCGTTAGTGAAAATTTGAGAGGATGAAACAGAGGAGTTTAAACAGGAAATTTTTTTTCTTAAGGATGCTGCTTTTAACTTATAAATGGTTATAAAATTCCTTTCATTAAAATTTAAACTATTTTGCCAATTTTTAGTTTAATATTGATGAAGGAAATGAATCACTAAGGGAAATGATGAAGATTTGGATGCCTGAAGTCTCAGCAAAGAAACAAGGGAGCACAATTCATGAGAGTGGAAGGGAGTTTGGGACAGATTCTTGGGCTGGTAGACTAAATTCTTGGGCTCCCTCTCTTTCCCTACTCAGGCTTTCTACTAAATTTTTCTTCTGTGCCAGATGGATTGGCTTTCTTTCTTCCAAGCCAATTTGCAAGTTGTTGAATTTTATTGCAATAAAGTGCTATTTTTCTCTTCTCTTTACTTTCCTTCTCAATCTGCTTTTCCTCTACCACCTCCTCCTCATTTTTCTTTTGATCTGGAGCAATCTATATAAATTATTTGTCAAATAGCTACTTCAGAAAAAAGAACTCAGCTTAAACCATTTTTATTGATTTCTTCTTCTCTTTAGGAAAACTTGTAAATTCATCTTCTGTTATAGCTCAATGTCAAACTGCATCTACTTTTCCAGTCCCTCTCTCAAAACTTCAGCCCCTTCCTGCCACCACTCCACGCAGTCCACACAGAACAGTGAATTGGTGAATGTCATATATAAGACACTGGACCTGATTTTCACACTGACAAGTAATTTAGCCTTTTAAAATCTCAGTTTATACATCTATAATGCAAAAGAGTTAAAGAATACATTTTCTAGAATTTTTTCATGCTTTTGCATTCAATCTCCTGAAAGCCAAATTATAGCTAAATCTAACTATTCCCACTTAGTCACATAGTATGGGATTTTTTTCCTTCATGCTTTTGTTTATAGCATTCCAAATACCTGTAATAACTGTGTAGTTACTAGTATGTTATATTAATTGACCCTGTGTTCATTTAATAAGAGATGTGTAAACCACCACTTATTTTAAGCATTAGTTAATTTCATGAAACATGGGAGGTGCTAAAATAAAAAAAAAAGAATGAAAATGGAACAAGGCTCATTCCTCCATTCTTTCATTTACATAACATTTTATACATATCACTTTCTAAGGAAACTCTCCAATTGCTAGAAAATCATTGAAATTCCCTGTTCCTTAAACTCTTTCCAGAGAAAAAGAAATGGGCCTGAATTATTATTTTATTTTATTTGGGCTGCTGTAACAAGATACCATAAAGCAGTGGCTTATAAACAACAGAAATTTATTTCTCACAATTTTGGAGGCTGAAAAGTCTAAGACGAAGGTGCTGGCATATTCAGTGTCTGAGGATAACTTCCTGGGTTACAGAGGCATCTTCTCACTAGGTTCTCACAAGGTTCTCACATGGCAGAAGGGGAGCTCTGGTCTCTTCAGCCCCTTATAATGGCGCTAATCCCATTCATGAGGCTCCACCTTCATGACCTAATCACTTCCCCAAAACCCCACCTCCCAATATTATCACCTTGAAAATTAGGTTTCAACATATGCATTTTGGGGGCCGTAAGCATTCAGTCCATCAGAATTATGTTATCTCCGAAGTCTACATATTTGTTTTTCTTCCAGGTTGAAAACATAAACGATCACTTTAACATTCAGAGAGTAATTGTGTGTTCTACACTTTTCAGGCTCAGACATACTCAGACTCTGGCTCTGCCACTAACTGCACAGCTTTGGAAAGTTACTTAATTACTATGAAAATCTGTTCCTTCAAAAAGGAGGGATAATATATGTTGAGCATTTGGCGCAGAGTAGTCCTGACATAAATAGTATCATTCCTACCTTTATGACTATTTTTTTCCTTTTTTAAAATATTTATTGGTCCGTCGTGCTTTAAAAATTACTATTTGGAAACATAATTTAGCTATTTTTGATAACTTAGGATAATAATGATCTGAAATCCATCTTAAAAACATCAGTTACGAGATTCCTTAGCAGCCCCTCTTCTGAACATTAAATTTATATTACGTTTTGACCATCGCCACCCAGGTCAAGGCTGGTTATTGCTCATTGAGCAAAGTCCAGACTCTGTAGCCTGCCACGTAATCTTGTCCATATCGAACTCTCTTTCACTGTCTGCTATTTTTACAATGTACTATGTCCATAATGCACTTCAAATTCCACCTAATCTTTGCCTCTTGCAATTTCTCAAATATTTCCCAATTGTTTTGCTGCCTCTCAGACCTTGCTCATGCTGCTTAGTCCGATTCAGAGCACCCAGTATCCATATCCAACTACTTCCATTTCCTACCCATTACTTGAGCTCAGCTCTGTTAACAGTATATCGATACTTTTGTCTATCACCCTAGACCAGCAATTCTTTTTTGCTTTGAATTTCTATGCATTTGGCCTAGGTTTCTTTGATTATATTTACCTATAGAACCTTTCAATTTATTTATTTACAATCTCCATTTCACCCATGATATTGCAAAGGCCCTAAAGTCTAAGAACCTTTCCAGCATATTTTCTTCACTCCTTACTTTACACCATATAGTATCTTGCCGTCAGCAAATGCCTTGCCAATAAATATTTAAGTGAATATTTGGTTCTAGCTAGGAAATATAGGGGGATGGGCTAAGAGCAATTTCTGTTGCTTGAAGAAAATGACCTTCCTAAAGCTTATATTAGTTCCTACAGGGAGGAAAATGGTGTGTCAGAATCACATTCTGGGATTTGTGCCAGGCTTACACTACAAAGTAAGAAGTGTTTGAAAAGGTAACACCGGAGTGTTAGAATCTTTCACTATAGAAGTGTTAATGGCAGTACTTTAGAATATGAAAATGAATTACAGTATAACCACACATTTCTTAGTCAACCAAAAAAATAAAGAATGTAATAGATATATAATATAGTGGAAATGATATTTTTAAAAGATTGAAACCATATCACATTATGTATGGTAGAAAGAAAACGACTGAGTTCTGTAATACGAAGTGGCATTACAGTGTATTTGGTATTCTTATTCATAACCAAACTGTAGCCTTTCTCTCTCTTAGCAGTTTGCAATTTCCTTGAATTGTCTATTAGACAAAATTTCATTTATTTTTGGTTTATTTTCAATAATAATTAGGACAAGTATAAAACCACTTGTTTTGGAGAGAAAAATCTTCACTGGGGATTTTGTTTTGCATTTTCAAATTTGATTCCACATAATTCTGAGTAGATCACACCAATATTTTGGATTTAAAAATTATCTATAGAATTTTAAGAGATTGTTTAGAGAGTTAAAAAGATAAATAGCATTATTATGATTTTCATCTCCAATGTGCCATCACCCCTACAGCTGTATAATATTCTTATGAATTTGGAAGCATTGTATGATATCAATTGTAACAAAGAAGAAATGGAGATCCAGAGAAAACCTTGGTCTATTTACTGCTATATAGATTACACGATGATGAACAAACATTTTTATTAAGTGTCTAGAACTGCACTCTTCATTGCAGTGGCCACTAGCAGCATATGGCTATTTAACACTTGAAATGTGGTTAATGCCATATTTTCAAATTTAAAAACTGAAGCAGTTTAAAAATTTTTCCAATAAGCAAAGTTATTATTTTGGTAGGACTATGTATCTTTAAGTATTGCATCACTTTAATATATTATTGTATCATAGTGTGAATTTCTAGTACTGTGCATAAGCACACCACAGATCTAGTTGATACCAATTAATTCATTCTGTTCAAATGATTTTTTGCACAATTGGGAATATTGCAATATATTTATTTTCATATTTTATGTGGATAGCATGAGTTACAGTAACACTTATGTAACCTGTAATTGGTAATTAAATCGAATACTTATGATTATTTTAATTATAATTAAATTATAGTTTTAACTTACAAATAAGTATTGACACATTTTAAAATTTAAAATGAAAACATACTATTGGGAAGAATGGAATGGGAATATAGACTAAGCATATAAAAAAAAGTAGAAGAAAGTTTGTCAAAATTTATGATGAGTATCAATTACAATGTGCTGCATCAGACAAAAATTATTTGTTGATTGCATTAAAAATTAAATATAGTATAGTGACAATATTAGGAAACATTTTCAGCAAATATATAGTGAATTTCATTTCTATCAACAGTCAAAATGAGTCAACGTTTTTAGTTGTCTGAAATCAGAATTAAATGTCTAACAAACATTTTAAAATTGTTTTTAAAAGAATTTGAAGTTGTAATTTTGGCAAATTCTAAAATGACTTGGATTCCCTCACAATAAAGAAAACTACTTTTATGGAGAGACGGAAAAAGTTATTTTAGTTACAGAAACTTTGTTACAAAATTATGAGGGAAGACTAAAAACTACATGTCCTAAAGTGAAATAATTATCAAGTAAGCCACCAAACAATGACTCCAAATACAAAACCTTTCTATCAATGTAAAAAAATCAACTTATTCAAAATTTGAAAATTTGCAAATATTTTTCTTTAGCTTTAGATGAACCATGACTTATATGACAGACACTGTCCATTTAATATTTTGGGTACATGATTGTATATTGAAATGGTAATTTTCAGATACATGAGGTTAAATAAAATATATTATTAATACTAACTTCATCAATTTCTTTTTACTTTTTTAGTATGGCTTCTAGAAAAATTTGAATTATTAATGTGCCTCACTTATGTTTCTATTGGACAATGCTGATCTAGAATACAAGCTCCCATAAGGCAGGGATGTTAAGTGTCTTGAAAATTACTGTTTTCCCAGGCCTGGGAGAAATATACCTGGCATATGGTTGGTAGCTAAAAAATATGTTTGGGTGAAAAGAGTCTACAGTGTGTTTAGCTCTCTCTCTAAAAGATTTTATGGGATGTATAAGCAGAAGACACTTTTCTCTCTCTGTCTCTGGCTCTGGCTCTCTGGCTCTTTACCTTCCTCCTCCCTCTGTAGTCTCTTTGCTTTTTTCTCATAAAAAAATGATTGTCATAAAAAATTCATAGCTAGAAAGCTTAATATATGTCTTGTGATGTCACTCCTGAGAGAGAACTACTTACTATTAACAACTTGGCACATCATTTTGAATTGGTCACAGCTATCACTCCATTCCCAGAATTTTTTTTAACATAACTCACATCATTATATAAAAACTTTGATATTTCCTTCTCATATTATACGTTTATAAATTTAGATGGTAGAAATAGTACATGCTTGTAAGAATTACAGCAATAACCAAATGTGTCATATAGAAATTCAACATTGTTTCCATCCTAAGACATTAGTCTTAGATTTTAATATCTTTACATATTTTGTCTTTGTTTGCAAATGCAACCATACTGTGCTTGTTTTTAAAATTAGGTAAGATCATACTATACATATAATGGGCATATTGCCTCGCCTCTATCTGCCTTGATACTGTAGGATTAATCTCATTTGCTCTTTCAGTCAGCCACTGAGAAAATTCCATGACTCTAATCATCATCACCCTTGGCCAGCACTCTCATCCCTTTATGACGTTGCCTTCTTAAGCCCTACCTCTTAAGTCCCAGCCAAATACTAAAACTCTTCCTCTAAGCCTTATGGCATAGCTAATTTTTAGCAAAATTTATTTTACTGCATGCTCAGCTCTTTTCTAATCATTCCCTTCCCAAGAAGCTAATTGGCTGTTATTTATGTTTTCATTGAGAACACTGCAACCCTTAAATTTTTCTTCAAAGTGACATATACCAGTCTTTTTGTGATAGGGGGAGTTTCACCCTTTGATTTTCATGGGTGTTTCCAAACCATTATTCCTCTCTAATCCTTGACTGCTTCCTCTAGGTTTAAATGTCATCAGGCTGTACTGTATCCCCAGCTATCTTATTTATTTATTTATGACATTTTCTGAACTTGGTGTCAGTCATTTGGATCCTGGTTTACTTTCATCGTCTTCACTACTACTGCTGTTAAAACTCTTAAGATCCTTCTTATATTCTGAGTTCTCATTTCCTTAACTTCTTCATACTGTCTGCCTCTTTCCCTCTTGAAAACATGATTGGAATCCAGACCTTTTCACTATCAAATACTCTGAAATCTTAATTTAAAGCATCTCACCCTTTTCCTTTAGTGCCCTCACTCTGGCAATATTTTGACCCTACTAAGGACCACAATTCACTGAATTTACAAATATTTCAGTGTCCTTTGCCTCCTTAATGGCTTTCTATGGTAGCTTATCTTGGTCCCTCATTATAAAAACTCTACTGCATATACCCTCAGATTTCTTGCCACATTCTTGTTTTGCTGTAATCCTCTGGCACAACCACAATTCTAGTTAAAAATCAACTCTCTGCCTAGTTCAACCTTGCATCCCTGTAGGTGAATGTGGCTAGAGAAAAGCTATCATGCTGGTATGTCTCACTTGAACTCTTACATGAATGAGCCTTTAATGCTGTCTTGCAATCAAGGCTGCATTTGCCTAAATTCATCATCTTTTCTACTTTCCTAGGTAGCTATTGCATATCTTTTCCTCTTCTCAAAACTTCAAAATCCCCTTGATCATTTTCACTCTCAACAAATGCACTGCTTTCTGTTTGAGCTCTCTCTCCATGTAATGATCTAAGCCCAAGAACCTCTCCCTTTGTATACCTGATCCCATCTCCTCTGAACTACTCAAGGAAAATTATCTAACAATTTTTTCCTATATGATCAATTTTCCTCTTTCCTAATTTATTCCAATGGCAAACAAACAAAAAAAAGATGCCTTTTCTGTAATCCTGTAAAAAAGAAATTCATTTTTCTCCAGTTTCTGCTACTGCTAATTTTTCTCATTTATGATCTCTCAGGAAAGTTGTTATACTTGCTCTAACTACCTTTTTTTTTTTAGTACTTTCATACACTCATTTCAGTCAGGATTTCTGCCACACCACTGTACCAAAATCAGTTTTGTTAAGGTCCTTAAAACCCTTCATGCTGCTAAATACAATTCTCGAATCTCAATCTTCATCTTACCTGAATTTTCAGCTGGATTTCATCAATAAATTTATTAATCCTCCCTCTCTGACATACTTTCTTACTTGGATTCATACTGAAAAACAGCTTAAAACTACATCTCCCAGAATTGTTAAGGCTAGCATAAACTAATTTTGAGAATAAGAAATTCCATTACATCTTATGTTTAGATACATAATGAATTAAGATAAGATGGTATTTATTAAGTTATTCACATACTAAATTAGGGTTTGTAAGCTGGTTGAGGGGTAAGTAAGAGAAGATGCATTTGAATCACATTGGTTACCTTTTCAAAATATCTACACTGATCACAAGAGACTACATAAAGCAATTAGGAGTAAACATGTCTATTGTGGAAAAATTCTCAAGATAATTCTGAAAGGATTTCCATTAATTTTGAGAATAGAAATGTACTTTAGAGAAAGGCACAATTTTAGATGACTTGAAATATGTCAGCAATATGAAAGGTGGAGTTTCAGTTAAAATTGGATAGAATTGAATCAAAAGCAAAAAATGATAAGACTTTCAGAAAGGCACAGCAATGATATCAAAGATATTAAAATTAAGAAAGAAGAAACCAACAATTTCAAATGAAGAGTACAAAACTCAAGAGTTCTAGAATAGTGTTTAGCAAACTTGATGACTTAGGAGGAAAATCCAAAGATGTTAAGAAAAGAAAGTAGGATACAGAATTAGAAACTAATATTTTTGAGGAATACGTGTCCAACTTGATCAAGGACTTTATGCTCATTATCTAATTTAATTATCAAAAGCCTATGAGGTAGGCAGTATTAACACTTTTTGAAAGTTTAGGAGACTGCAGCAGAAAGCTTATATAACTTGCTCAAAATTATAAAGTCAGTGAGCAGTAGACCACAGTTCAAACTCAATGGTATATCACTATACACCTGCTAGCACTGCCAAAACTAAAAGCAACAACAACAACAACAAAAAAAGCAAATCCCCAAACAGGTAATACTAATAGCTGGCTAGGATATGGAGCATTTGGAACTTTCATTGCATGCTGAAGGGAAAGCTAATGGTATAATTATTTTAGAAAAACAGATTGGTAGTTCTTAAATATTTACACATACACCTATCACATATCTAGCAAGCCCACTCCTAGGTATTTGAATAAGAGAAATGATAACTTATGTTCACACATAAATTTACATAGGAATGTTTATGGTAACATTATTCGTGTTCTCTAAAAATTGGAAATAACCCAGGTGCTATTCACAGATTGTATGAGTAGGCAAATTGTGTTCCATCCATACAGTGGAATGCCACTAAGCAATAAAAAAAGAAAAAAACAAACACCTATTGAGTCATACAACAGGACAAATAAATCTTAAGTGCACTTTTCCAGAAATCATAAGCTATCTATGTCATTATTTCATTTATTTGACACTCTGAAAGAGATGAGACTATAGAGATGGAAAACAGAAAAAAGGTTGCCAGGGTCATGGGTTTGAGGCAGTGGTTTAATACAAAGGGGCTGTAGAAGGGAATTTTGGGTGTATTGGAACTGTTCTGTGCAAAACTGGGGTTTTGGATATTCAATTCTATGGATTTGCCAAACTCCATGGAATTGTACATCATAAAGAATGAATTGTGCCAAATAAATTAAAAAAAAAAAAAAAAAAAAAAAAAGCCTGGCAGGAGCCACTATGGTTAAGAAGTCATGTGATTAAGGTTAATATCACCAGTAATAACATCTTGTGTCCCAAAGGATACTGAGGAGAGCACATCACCTCTGTGGCATTCTTTCCGATAATGTATTACTTCAACTGTAAAATTAGAAACTATTAGACAAACCCAATTTGAGAGACAGGCTACAAAATAACTGACAAGTATCATTGTCGAAAACAAGGAAAGAATAAAGAACTGTCTGGAGGAGACTAAAGAGATATGACAATGTAATATGGGATCCTGAATTGCATCCTGGAAAAGAAAAAGGATATAATGAAAAAAAGGTGAAATCCAAATAAATTCTCTAATAGTATTGCTTCAAGTTTAATTTATTATTTGATATTTGTTCTATGGTTATGTGTGACAGTAATATAAGGGAAAGCTGGATAGAGGGCATATTATTTTTGAAAGTATTATGTAAGTCTAAGTTATCTCAGAACAAAAATTTAAAATGATGTGTGCATCTAGTCTAGACAGTATTGTAAGGACTTGTTTTGGTCATCCCTTGCATCATGTAAAAATCTCCTCATGGATCAGAAATAGAAAAGAAAAGAGGTTAAGAGGTATGAAACCACAGGCCTACTGAACTCTGGGTCTAGAAGTAGGCCTAGGTGGCTGAAACAGGGTAATGGGAAATAATAATGTTTCATATGAGATAAGGCAATGAATCCAGTCTTAGTGAAACAAGGAACTAGGGAGAAGAGAGATGGAGAGACTGATTATAGGCTGGATTATTGAACAATTACTACAAATCTTTCCCCTTTAGCTTTCTTTACTACAGGTTATACAAGTAAAAATACTTGATTTCTCAGCTTCCTTGAGTAAAAATACTTGATTTCTCAGCTTCCTTGAGAGCTAGATTGTGATATCTTTCTTTTTTTATTTATATTTTTATATTTTATATTTTTATATTATTCATTTATATTATATTCATTTCATTTATATTATATATCAATATATATAAATATATATTATATTTTTTATTTCAAGGTATTATAGGGTTACAAATGTTTTCGGTTATAGGGATTGCTTTTTGTAATGCTCAAGTCAGGGTTAAAAGTGTGCACATCACCCAAATCGTGTTCATTGTACCTGTTAGGCAGGCTTTTGCCCATCTCCTCCATTCCCCTCCCCCTGCTTGATTTCCTTTGAGATTTACTTCCCTCTATGTGCATGTGTGCTCATCAGTTAGTTCCAATTTAATAGCGAGTACATGTGGTGGTGTTGTTTTCATTCTTTAAATACTTTGCTTAGGATAATGGTCTCCAGTTCCATTCAGATTGTTGCAAAAGGGCTTAATTCATCCATTCTTGCAAAAGGCATTAAGTCATCCTTCTTCATGACTGAGTAGTATTCCATCACATACATGTACCACATTTTGTTAATCCACTCATCAGCTGATGGGTATTTGGGTTGATTTCACATCTTTGTAATTGTGAATCGTGCTGCTCTAAACATTTTCACCCAGGTGTCTTTTTGATAAAATGACTTTACCTCTGGGTAAATACCCAGTAGCAGGATTGCTGGGTCAAGTGGGAGTACCTTTTTAGCCATTGAGATGACAGTGTTAGTTTTGGGTGAGGGCTTCTTGGTGCAAATATAATCTTGTTAGAAGAAAATCCTTGGTATATTCCTATTATTTCTCCCTGAAAAAGTAACATGATATATGGAGATAAAGTTATCACATGAGACCATTAGAATAAAGTCCCACATTATGGATGACAGCAGGAAGACAAATAGGACCAGCTTTCTTGATGTCATCCTTGTGCTGTTATGGCAGTCATGACTTGGACATATTGTTACGTAAGGAAAAAACAAACAAACAAACAAAAAATGGAATAAAAGCCACTCCATCTCCTCTGTTTAAGCTACTGTTTTTTATTTTTTAACTGACAGCAAAATGCAATTTTAACTAGGTCAGACAAAAGCTAAAATCATGGTACTCAAGATGAGTATGATAACATAATTCTAAAGCATATAAATAAATCTTAATAAAAGAAGAAATAAAGCCCAATAATCAAAACATTACTCTAGAGGAGATTAAAAAATGGACAATCTGAAAAGGTCTTACGAATAACTATGTTTAGAATTCAAAGTAGTAATTGAAAGACAACATCCATGATATAGAACAAGAATCCATGAAATAAAAGGTATAAAACTAAGATAAAAACCAATGGGTTTAAAGAAAAACACAATTTGAAATCATAGTTAAAATTTATGACATAAAGCCTTAGGTAACTAGTAGAGGGGAATTTAATCTTAATTTCATAAAAGATGCCTAATAGAAATCTGCAGAAAACATCATTAAAAAAGTATTTCACACAGATATAAACTTCGAAGACAGAGATCCATGCATTCAATTCAATTTGAACATTTCATAGAACTTGACCAATGGAGCAAATTTATGTGGAAGAATTGTGACCAATAATAACCAAAACAATTTTGGAAAATAATAAGAAATTGCAGGGGCATCACTTATAAAACATCAATATTTGTTTTAAAGCTATAATTACTAAAGCATTATAGTATTATTGTAGGGAGAGGCACAGGAATAGATCAATACATACATGAAAACTTGGCAAATTAAAGAAATGCCAAAATAAATTATTTGCTATATAATAAGCACTTCAATAAATGTTGTTGGATAATTGGCCATCCGTGTGGAAAATAAAAATTAGATTCTTGTCTTATAAATGCACAAAAAAAATTCAGCTGTTATTAAAGAACAAAATATAAAGACCAGGAGGTTTAACCTGAATTTTGGAAGAGATTATGCCGAATATAAGTCTAATATAAGCCTAACATAAACATAGATTAATATAATATTTCTTGAATGAGTCACCAAAAAATGAAACTATAAATGTGTCCATTTTATGGATTTTATTGGTTGATCAGAGGTAAAAAAAAAAATCTACATTCAGTTAAAAAAATGATGAAAATCTGCTCCAGATCAAATCCTGGTCAGAAATAAGATTGCATTCACAAAAATGAGTGGCTATTCGTTTAATAAATTCAAATATTTGAACAGTTCTTATTTAGTTTATTAGGAAAAACTCACTGTGCAACTGGATACCAAGCTAGGGTATAAAGACAAAAACAAATGATGTGTCCCTGGTCATATACCATCTCTCACTTTTTATGTACTACTTCAGCTACACTGAGATGGTAACACAATGTTTTAGGTTAGGTAAGTAATATGTTAACTGCAAAAAAAAAAAAAAAGAGTAATAATAAGAACAGAAAACTAAGTAATTAATTTAATGCCATGGCATTAGCAATTTTGTAACCATTTATTTGTAATCATTATGCTAGTGTATAATGATTTTATCTACGTTTTAAAGTGTTTAAAGCCTTTAAAAGGATTACAGTCATCTGCTGCATAACGTTTCAGTCAGTGATGGATTGAATATATGACAATGGTCTCAAGAGATTGTAATGGACCTGAAAAATTCCTATGGGGTCTAGTGAAACCATAGGCATTGTAATGTCATAGTACAATGCATTATCTTTTCATTTTTTAAAGATATATTTAGATACACAAATACCATTGTGTTACAATTGCCTATAGTATTCAGTACAGTAACATGCAGTACAGGTTTGTAGCCTAGCAACAATAGGCCATATCTTATGGCCTAGGTGGGTCCTAGTCTACAACATCTAGGTTTGTGTAAGTGCTCTCTATGATGTTTGCAGCCTAATGATGCATTTCTGAGAAAGTATCTCTGTCGTTAAGCAATGCATGACTGTATATATATTAGGCTTGTAAGAAGTATAATTGTTTGTAATCAATGCTCAAATATTTGGAGTTATCTAATTAACTCGATTTATAAGTTTGTAATTTATTAATCATGTCATACTGTATGAATATTTTGAGAAATAGTGTTTGAAAATTAATAGGCAGTAAATAAGCTGCAAATGACTATGAAAGGATTTATCAAAAAGAGAAGAAAGATTGATATAACTGACCACACCAACATGAAAACTTCTATATGTATACCACAAATGTAACAAAATTGATCTTGTCAAAAAAAGATTAAGATAAAAATAAGTAAAAGGAAAATAGATGAATCACCAAAAATCCTGATGATAATAAAAGAATACAGTAAGTATGTTGAATACAAATTAATATATATAAATTGGTGGCCTTCCTAAATACCAGTAAGAAGCAATTCAAAAGTATAATGAGGTAAATGGTCTCACATTAGAAAAAGAAAATAATAAAAAGTGACAATAAACTTAAGAAAAGTGCAAAATTTTAAAAAGTTTAAAATGGCGTTGAGAGGAAAAAGTAATGCATGAAAGAGTGTACTTTATCCTTGTATGATATGTTATAATAATGTTAATTATATTTAAATTAATATATACATTTGAATATTAATATATCCAAATAAAATATAAAGATTTTCTTGGACATAGCCTAATTTTTTTCTTAAGTTCAAAATTACAAATATAGTTGGAAAAACTGTAAAACAGTGCAATGGGAGGGGACCAACTGCACAAGAAATTGAAAAATATTACATCATAGCATATATAGACAACAAATAAATAAAACAAAATTGGGGGCCGGGCGTGGTGGCTCACGCCTGTAATCCTAGCACTCTGGGAGGCCGAGGCGGGTGGATCGCTCGAGGTCAGGAGTTCGAGACCAGCCTGAGCAAAAGCGAGACCCCGTCTCTACTAAAAATAGAAATTATATGGACAACTAAAATATATATACACAAAAAATTAGCCGGGCATGGTGGCGCATGCCTGTAGTCCCAGCTACTCGGGAGGCTGAGACAGGAGGATTGCTTGAGCCCAGGAGTTTGAGGTTGCTGTGAGCTAGGCTGAAGCCACGGCACTCACTCTAGCCCGGGCAACAGAGTGAGACTCTGTCTCAAAAAAAAAAAAAAAAAAAACAAAATTGGGAATCCAGATACTGAACCTAATTGCTTAGTTCATAATGGGGATGAAATTCCACATTGGTTGGAAAAGAAGTATGATTCACTAAATAGAACTGGGATAATTGGCTAGCCATATGGAAAAAAACCCTTGTATTACAACCTCATTTCTACAAGGAGATAAATTTCAGATGACTCACAATTATTGTAAAAAATTGAAGCCATAAAAATAAATAACAGAAAGCATATGATACTTTCTATGGTCTTGAAATGATATAGCCTCTGTAAACACAAAAGTAAATGGAACAGTCATAAAAAAAAAGTAAGAGATCTGATGTGCAAAAATTAAAATTGTGAGTATATAGAAAAAGTCTAAAATGTAGTCAAAAGAAAACATGAGATATTTTATTCACTTAATAAGTGCTCATAAATCAATAAACTGATAAAATTATGTGTAAAGAACTATTCAGCAACAAACCATACATTGATTTTTAAATATATAAAAATATACCAAATTCAATCATAATAAAAATAAAAATTAAAACACTATTTTACCCACACCGTATTTATGAGAATCTTTAGAATGTCTCATTCTCGTACACTGTGTAGAGAATTTAAATTGGAACAATCTCTTAAGAGAGTAAATTGGCAAAATATATCAACATAAAAATACATATACCCTTCAATTCGGCAATTATACTTTTACATATGAACTGCATATATATATATATATATATATATATATATGCACACACACACACAAACACATATGCCAGTGCATCTATTACAGCATTGTCTTAGCAAAATAATAGAAACGACCTGGATGTATATATGGTACATTCATACAGTGAAGTGTCATGTACTCAAGTAAAACTATTTTCTATGAAACTGAATATTTCGGACATTTTGTTAAGTGAAGAAAGCAAATTTGAAAAGCATCAGTCTTTAATATCTGTTGTAGGTAAGAGAGATTTCAATAGTGAATGGAATGGAGTTTCTGCCTTCACGTAGCTTATTTTCTGATAGTGGAAGACAGGAAACAAAAACATAAACAAGTCAATTAACTTTAAAAGATAATCTCTAATATTGAGAATTACTATAGAGAAGACAAAACAGGGTAATGCAAAGTGACCACCAATGTTTTTGGTCAGTGGTGGGGTGTTGGGAAGGGATATTTTTTCTAAGGTTTTGGGACAAGGTTTGGTTAAGCAAGGCAGGATGCCTGTTAGACATGCAGTCATAGAAATGTGTATAGAAATATGCTATTTTGCATTTGTCGAAAAGATTCTGTATCTCTATCCATATCGATACATTTATATTTTCATAAATTATCTCTGAAATAATAAGTAATCAACTACCAACTGTGCTTGCCTCTGGGAAATGAAGCACTAGGATGTGAGAAACAGATTTTTGCTTATATTCCCATTTGTATCATTTGTACTTTTTGGAAACCACATTGTGTATATTATCTACTGAAATAACTATATAAATAAATACATACAGAGAAGTCTTTTATGTTCTTGTGTTTCCTCAGTTCTTACATGCTGGCAATGATGGAGCATAATTTTAAGATGGCAATAATTTTAACAAGGTAAACAAAAGAAATAACTTTACTCACATGATTGTTCAGAATAGAAGGGAAAATGTCTTTTGAAAAATCCATGGATGCAATTTCACATAAAATATTTCTTCATACTGAAACATTATCTTGGGAAGATTCTTGTTTGGAAATGGGAATGTATGTTGGTATCTAAAACATTGAAATTATATGTAATTTTGGACCTCACTGGATACGTTATCTTTGTCCATTTTTACTGTAATGAGTTTAATGAGATAGACAAGTGAGCACTAACAAGGATGTAACAGAAGTTATGCCCCTTCATGTCTGAGTGTGATAACGTAGTGTTCAGAGAAGTCTTCTAGAAACTTTACTGAAGGATCTCTTGTTAGAAGGTTGATAGAACCAATGAAAAAGAGTGATTTTGTTTCTTTCCAAACTATTTTATACTTTAAGAAATTTCAGCCATAATCTTTAAATGCAGAGAACCTTGTTATTGTTTATCATAACTCTGGCTACACCACCATTAGTGCCTCAATGTATAATGCTTAATTTATTTTCTACATAATTTCAAAATATAAATATATTAACTTAATTCTTCAAAGAGCTTAATGTTTAGATTGCTTGTCTCTTTTCAACAAAAGTTTCATGCTTGAGTCTCAGGTATAAAGAGTTTCTGAGAAGCACATGTTAAAAATTTGTAGGTTTTAAAATAATATATAACTATTTTTTCAGAGGAAGCATAAAATGAGATACATTCATTCCTTATATTATTTTTCTTGGATGACACTTTAGCAGACTGGTGAAATATCTATTAGAGAATTTACTGGCACATAAACGATTTGCCATAGAAATCTTCCTTTCCAAAAGCACCATGAAATACTCAGTTTCAATTTCAGATATTTCACTACTAAAATATTCTCCTAGGATAACTCTTATTTAGAAGTTGTAAGTCAAGTGAAATTTTAAAGTGAGTCTGATTACAAGGCTAAATATATTTTATTAAAATATTCTGATGTAATTAGCAATCACTAGCAAGAGTTTATAAATTAAGGCTATGCAAGTGCAAACCTATTTTATATTCTGTGCTATAAGGTATGACACTTATCTCTGTTAAATTGTTATGTTTATTTGTTTCATTTAAGAGTCTTGATTTAATTTTACTTTATTTGGAAATTTCTCTTACAGTATTAAAAATAAATAGAAATTCACAGCATTTGAAAATGACTCTGTCTCCGTTTTGCTCTATCCCTCTGTCTCTCTCTCTTTATATATATATATATATATATATATATATAATCAAATTATATGTATTTATAATTTCCTGCTTGTCAAAAACAAAATACATGGGATTTTAATGTGGAAAGTGAGTCAACTATGTCCTAGTTTATTCATCTTCGTTTTTTTTTTTTTTTGAGACAAAGTCTTGCTTTGTTGCCCGGGCTAAAGTGCCATGGCATCAGCCTAGCTCACAGCAACCTCAGACTCCTGGGCTCAAGCGATCCTACTGCCTCAGCCTCCTGAGTAGCTGGGACTACAGGCATGCGCCACCATGCCCGGCTAATTTTTTCTATATATATTTTAGTTGGCCAGATAATTTCTTTGTATTTTTAGTAGAGATGGGGATCTCGCTCTTGCTCAGGCTGGTCTCGAACTCCTGACCTCGAGCGATCCACCCTCCTTGGCCTCTCAGAGTGCTAGGATTACAGGCATGAGCCACCGCGCCTGGCCTCATCTTTTTTTTTTTTTTTTTATTTCAGCTTATTACAGGGGTACAATTATTTAGGGCACGTGTATTGCCTTTGCCCCACCTGAGTCAGAGCTTCAAGCATGTCCATCCCCCAGACAGTGTGCATTGCACCCATTAGACATGAATATACTCACCCCCTCCTCCGCCCTCCCATCTGCCCGACATCCGATGAATGTTACTCCTATATGTGCACATAGTGTTGATCAGTTAATACCAATTTGATGGTGAGTACATGTGGTGCTTATTTTTCCATTCTTGTGATACTTCACTTAGTAGACTGGGCTCCAGCTCTATCCAGGATAACACAAGAGATGCTAGGTCATCATTGTTTTTTGTGGCAGAGTAGAACTCCATGGTATACATATAACACATTTTATCAATCCACTTATGTATTGATGGGCCCTTGGGTTTTTTCCAGATCTTTGTAATTGTGAATTGTGCTGCTATAAACATTCTAGTGCAGATGTCTTTTTTATAGAATGTCTTTTGTTCTTTTGGGTAGATGTCCAGTAGTGGGATTGCTGGATCAAATGTAGTTCTACTTGCAGCTCTTTGAGATATCTCCATATTTCTTTCCACAGAGGTTGTACTAGTTTGCAGTCCCACCAGTAGTGTATGAGTGTTCCTACCTCTCCACATCCACGCCAACATGTATTATTTTGGGACTTTTTGGTAAAGGCCATTCTTATTGGAGATAAGTGACATCTTATTGTGATCTTGATTTGCATTTCCCTGATGATTAGCAATGTTGAGTATGTTTCATATTCCTCTTCTTATTACAAGACAAAACCAACAAACCAAACCATACACCATTTTAGATCCTATAATCCTTTCATTTCCTATCTCTATCTCTATACTTCTCTTCAAAGACAATCTTCTAGTACATTATATACTCAAATTTTCTTAATTTCCTTACCTTCTATTTTCTACTATTTGCTATTATTTACTACTTCTGTAATTTACTATTGTCTTTAAACTCAATTACTCCTCCTTTAGCAAAAATGCAATAAGCACCTTTTAGTTGTTGACTGACTTCATCTCTAATAAAGTATCTAACATTTCACTCGTTTTTAAAACAGTCTCTTTAGTTGGCTTCTGGACACCATATCTTCTTGGCTTTACATAATGATTGACTGCATTTAACAGAAAAATACTCAAATAATGACTAAAACAAAAAAGTATATTTCATTCTCATATAGAATAGTTCTAGAGTTGGGAAGTCCAGTGTAATCTGGCAGCTCCAGGGTATCAGTGAGAATCTAGGACCCTACTTTTCTGTGGCATCCCTCAGGGTACCTTTGGATAAGGTGGCTTTTGGAACTCCAGCTATTATGTCTACATTGAAGCCCAGAAGGAAACACATGGGAAGACAAAGGTGACCTTCTTTCCAACATAGTCACTCCTTTAAGCTGACTTCTTATTACTCTGCACTCTACTCTTGGAGAGAACACAGTCATATGGTCATGCCTAGTACAAACAAGGCTGAGAAATTAAGCATTTTAGTGATATAGCACCATGTGGAATAAAATTTGAGTTATCGTAAAGAATAAAAAGAGGGATATTGGTCGCAACTAGCCATCCTTGCTCCTGTATACATATGTCTTCTCTCTCTTGTCTCTACCACCTGCCCATTTATACTAACTTCTTATTACCAATATTTAAATATATTGAATCTTCTTCTATCTTAAAACAGAATAACTATAGCCAGACTGCCATATTTCAAACCCCAGGTCTATCACTTATTAGCTTAGGGACTCCAGAGTAACTTAATCTCTCTATTCCCCAGCTTTCTTCCCTTTATAGTAGTAATGATAGTAGGTACTACCTCCTAGACTTGCTGAGAGATATAAGTTAATATTTGTAATACATTTAGAACATTACTCTGTCTCATATTATGCACTGAATTTTTGATACTAATGCTACTGATGGTGTTTGGATCCACAATGAAAACTCAGAATTTGAATGTGAACTCTGGGTCCTCTTACAGTGAACATGCTACGAGGAGGACTATATGCCACTGTGTTCACCATCACTTCGCCAACAGAGACAACTCCACTCACTGGCTCTTAGGCCTAAAGTCCACTCTCCACCAAGCAAATTTTCAGACTAAATTCATATATTTCCCCCCATCTCTGTTTTCAGCAGTCATCAAAAAGATGTAAGTCCTGCATCATGGATTAACCAAGACAATGTCACCTTAATTCTTTATTATATCTGATGTAGCCCTCTCCCCTATTCTGATGCCCCATTTTTTAATTTCAGCGTATTATGGGGGTACAAAAGTTTAGAGTACATATATTGCCCTTGCTCTCCCACCCCCGCCAAGTCAGAGCTTCAAGCGTGTCCGTCCCCTAGACAGTGTGCATCGCACTCATCACGTATGTATTCACCTATCCCCTCCCCCATCATATCTGCCGGACACCCAATTAATGTTATTCCTAAATGTGCTCTTAGGTGATGATCAGTGAAGCCAATTTGATGGTGAGTACATGTGGTGCTTATTTTTCCATTCTTGGGATACTTCGCTTAGTAGAATGGGTTCCAGCTCTATCCAGGAAAATATAAAAGGTGCTATTTCCCCATTATTTCTGATGCCCCATTGAAGAAATCATTTCACTGTGCCCACTAGAATCACAGCTTCATAACTAACAAACCCTCCTCAATTCACATACTTTTCTAGTAGTGTTTTCTTAATGTCCTTACCTTAAGTGAAGATCCCTCTGTCATGTGAAAATTTATATCATAATATTTTCAAGTGTTTATTTTAATTTTTTTAAATCTTCAGGATGTAAAGTGAGAATGATATTGTTCCTATCTCTCATTGCTACGTCCAAATCATTATCATTCAGTATTTTGTAAAACTAAAAATAAAAACCTGTTTTTTGTGTGTGTGTGTGTGTGTATGTGTGTATACACATATATATCATCTAATCCCTACTTGTTCTTGTCATTTGATGGCTTCAAGATAATTTTCTCTAATCTTTCAAAGATTTTGATATATATTTCACAGACTCTCCTTAAGAACAGAAGCGCTGCCATTTTCTTGGGTCACTTCAATACTCAAGTGGTTTATTTAACTGCACATGTAGTTCTTGACTTTTATCTCCAGAGCTTTAAAATCAGGAAGTGTGATGCCTTCAGCTTTGTTCTTCTTGCTCAAGATGCTTTTGATATTTAGGGTCTTTTGTAGTTGCCTATGAAGTTAAAATTGTTTTTTATTTTATTGTAAAGAATGCATGGCATTTTCATAAAGATTGCATTGAATCTGCAGATTACTTTGGGTAGTATAGGCCTTGCAACAATTTAATTCTTCCAATCCATAAACACAGGATGTCTTTTCATTTATTTGTGTTTTCTTTAATTTCCTTCATCAATGTTTTATAACTTTCAGTGGACTAGTTTTGTACCTCTTATTTAAGCCTATTCATAAGTATTTTATTATTTTTACTATTATAAATAGGATTGTTTTCTTAATTTCCCTTTTGAATAGTTCATTTTCTGTGTATAGAGATACCACTGATTTTTATTGTTAACTTTATGTACTGGAACTTTACTAAATTTGTTTATTAATTCTAACAATTGTACCTAATGCAGCCCCCTTCCCTAATGTATTATCTCACTGCAGAAATCCTTTCACTGTGCCCATTAGAATCACAACATCATAACTAGCAAACCCACCTCAATTTGTGAATTTTTGTTGTTGTTGAGTCTTTAGGATTTTCTGTATATCTATGTAGGTGTCATCTGCAAACAGAGATAATTTTACCTTTGCTTTTCTAATTTGAGGATTTTAATTTCTTTTTCTTGTCTAATTGCTTTGACAAGGACTTTCCATACTCAGTTGAATAGAAGTGCCAAGAGTAAGCATCATGACCTTTCACCAGATCTCAAAGGAAAAACTTTTATTTTTCCCCCATTGATTATGATGTTATCTGTGGCTTTTCATTTATGATCTTTATTGTGTTGCAGTAAGTTTCTTTCCTACTCGTTTTGTTCAGAGTTTTTATTATGAATGTATGTTGAATTTTGTCAAATGCATTTTCTGCATCTATTGATATGATCATGTGGTTTTCATCTTTTCTTTCTGATAATGTGGTGTGTCACATTGACTGATGTGCATGTATTGAATCACTCCTGCGTTGCAGGGATAAATTCCACTTGGTCAGGGTCATTTCTTAAATGTGCTCTTGAAGTTGGTTTGCTCGTACTTTGTTGAGGATTTTTTCATCTATGTTTATTAGGGGTGTTAGACTGCAGTTTTCTTTCTTTCTTTTTTTTTTTTTTTGTAGTGTCTTTATCTGGATTTATGGATTTAGTATCAGAGTGATGCTAACCTCAAAATGAGTTTGGAAGTATTCCCCCTTCTTCTTTCTTTTCTGTTTTTTTTTTTCTTTTGAATAGTTTAAGAATTGGTACTAATTCTTCTTTGAATGTTTGGTAAAATTCACCTGTGAAGCCTTTTGGTGCTAGGTTTTAATTGTTGGAATGTTTCTGATTATTGATTCAATATCCTTATTTACTATTGTTTTTTTCAGGCTTTCTATTTCTTCATGATTTAGTCTTGGTAGGTTGTGTGCATCTAGTAATTTATGTATTTCTTCTGGTTTATCCAATTTGTTGATGTATAACTCTTCAAGATGATTCTTATGATCCTTTTTATTTCTAAGGCATCTAGCGTAATGTTTCCTCTTTTATTTCTGATCTATGTATTTCAGTCCTCTCCTTTTTCTTAGTTATTCTAGCTAAGTGTTTGTTCATTTTGTCTTATAGTTTCAAAAAATTAACTCTTATTTTGTTGATTTTTCTATTGTTTTTATAGTCTCTATTTATTTCTTCTCTCATTTTTTTTATTTTCTTCCTTTTGTTAGCTTTGATTTTTTAATATCACAGCCTTTTGAGATGATGTGTGACATGATGAGCATGTTAATGAAAATACACTATTGTATTTTACTTCTGTAATTAAGAATCAAAATTGTTTACTTAGTAACATCTTTATGTTAGTGACAGGAACTATTTACCCAGAAATAGACTATCTAGTCAATATCTGGGATAAAAATCTCAATGAAATCAGTCCAACATATATGTACAAGATAAGTAACTTAGCTTTAAATTGTTCATGCTAATGGAGAACTACAAAAAGGATGTATCTTTTAAAAAATAAGATGTTATATTTATTTATAATATCTATGTCCAGAGAGATTATTATTATTAGTTGTTTTTCTAATCAAAGCAATTTTGAGAACATTAATTTGATTGTTATACTGGAATAGGATATAGATTAAGAATTGTTATTTATGACTCCATTTATTATTTTATCACATAGACATTATATTTTCAAATGACTTTTCCTTACATTTATAACAGTATGAATTAATTAATTTTCTCCTTTGCTGTTAATTAAAACACCAAAAATGGACTTTGCAAAAGAAGGTCCAGAAATAGAATGCCAGAAACTTGATGTTAAAGTTTATCTATAAAGCAATATCACTGAAAAATGTCAGGTTTTTTTTCTTTAGTATCTAATAAAAGAGTTGGTGAAGTCCCATGAGTAAATCTAGGGACTTTCAAACTGGGATCTCATTCCAGGAAACAGTAATTTCATCATTCTAATAATGTGTGGTTTCTTTGATTAAACTTTAGCTGATTCCAATGTTTTATCTCTTCACATTAACCTCATTTTGTGAGGAAATAATAGTCATAATGCACAAAAATAATTTAAAAAATAGAAACAGAATTTTCTGTGTACAAAATTCAAATTCATCAGACTTCAAAAATGAAGCATAAACTCTGCCCAGGCAGGTCAGAGATTGCACTACAGCTAGAACTATACTGAGAGAATTAATATAATTCCTATATAAATATGATAATTCATAAAATATTCTTTATTTTTTTGTTGTCTATGACCTTCTAATTATGGGTAAGAATCTTTTTCTATATCATATCTCAGGAACTGTACTTTCTGTAGCATTTGTCAAATTATATTATAATTTTAAGTTTATTACAACTTTTTTACTGTATTTTAATTTTCATACAGGGACAGACAGTATTCACCTTGCTCAACATTGTATTTCCAGTAAATGAGCACAGATTTTGGCTAAGTTCATTTTTATACATAAAGAGCTAAATGAACAAAGAAATGAAAGAAGAAGTATCTTAAGAGAATAATGGAAAATGTTAAATGAAAAGTGAATATTTTTAAGGAATATTTTAAAAAATCCTTTTCTTTTATAATCAAATCCTTTTCTCACTATAAACATGAGTAAATATAGAAATTAATTGGGAAAGTAAGTTAGGGTGAATACATATGACAGAAGGAAGTGTTGGTACCATGGTGATTTAAATAAAATCAGCAATAGATTTTGGCATGATTATACACTTGAGAACAGATGTACATATTTGAACTCTGGGTTTCCCATATTATTCTTATTTAATTGATGCATTTAAACCATCATGATTTTTGTGAATATTCATTAAATATGAAATATTGTTAATATTTTTGAAATAAAATAGTAAAGATAAAATTTACTTTATTACCTTGAGACAGAATTATAATATACCAGCAAGATTTAAAAAGTCAACATTTTATTAAATTACAGATATTCTAAAGTTGACATAAGTTGAACTTTAAAAGCCAAATGTAACAAAGCAATTAGAGATGAATGGGGCCAAGATGGCGGACTAGAAGCAGCCTGCATATGTCGCTCTCTGGTAGAGGATCAAAAACTTCAAGTAGATGCTCATCTACAGAGGGACCCTCTTGGAGAGAGCATTGTAGATAATCAGAGAACGGATAGGAGACATTCGGTGTGAAGGAGACGGGGGCAGGCAGTTCTAATCACCAAGACTGAAGGTGCCTGGGGGACACCCCTACACATGGAGAAGTAATAAAAGAGTGAGCCCCAAGGCCCCATGCTCCCCATGCAAATGCTGCAACAGAAGCTGTGAGGGGCCCCCACCTACACAGCACAGCCTCTATGCTGATAGGGGAATTGCTTGAAGACTATGTAGTGAAGTTGCATTGAAGAGCAAGCTCAGAAGAGTTCTGCTGGTCTTGGTTCACAGGTTGCCACAGCTGACATCACTCTGAGCTCTCAGGTTCAGAGCTCCTGGTCTATATAGGGATTGGCTTCACTGCAGCTGCCCCAAAATTACGCCTTGCTGGGCCAAGGAATGAGCAGCAATGCCCCACTGCTCTTGTGCACCAGCTGGCAAACCATGCTCCCCCCAACCCCCACATGCCACAGCCCCAAAGACCTGCACACCATGCAGTAAGCCACATGCCTTAGTTCTGTGCACCATCCACCAACCAGCACAAGAAATCCCCCAGCCCTGCACACTGGCTGGTGGGCTACACCCCTACAGAGCCAAATGATGCCATGCCTGTGGTCTAGCTCTCTACCATGAACCCACTAGCCACAAGCTGCCCCCAGCCACATACCGCCATTACACCTAAACCTGGGTGGAGTTAATGCTCACACCCCTGACACCAGCAGCTACGTCCTAGATAGGCTTGCCAAACAGCCAGTTCCACCACTAAGAAAAGACCTGGGCAGAGTAATCTTCCACAATCCCTACCTCAGTGTAGAGGGAATCACCCAGGCCCCTGCCTAAGCTTCCAATAGTGGCCTAGGGACCAAGCCACCACTCCACAGGAAGATCCCCCAGCACTGGCCCAGCTCTTGTAAACTGCCCAGTTATTGGCCAAGGTCTCCTGATGCACCCCAGGAATCCACCCAGGTTCTGAGACTCATATAGGTGCTGGCCAAGGTCCTGCCACCAGCCTCTGTGGAGAGAGATTTGTACATCTCCTTACCTGGGCTTCCAATGGAAGAATGAGGACCAATGCACCAATCCAAATGAATATCTCCCAGAATCAGCTTGAACTGTGACAAACACAGGAGATCAAGATGACACAGAACAGCTTTGTTACAGGCTCTCAGTGCATCCACTTTTTTCCTGCCAGGTCAGTCCTCCATAGTAGGACACAAAAGTATTATCTAGGGATCTCTTCTCCTTCTTACAAAGGAGCAGAGTTCCCAACAAAGGAGAACAGGTGTGCCGCAAACCTATCAGCCCTGAGATGAGAGAAGATGCTTCAAATGAGAAGAAACCAGTAAAACAAATGGGTAACATGAAAACACAAACTAATTTGACATCCCCAAAGGATTACAATAGATCCACAGCAATGAACTCCAAACAGACGAAAACTGTTGAAATGTCAGAAATGGAATTCAGAATATGGATGGCAAAAAAGATGAATGAAATTGATGAGATTATTGAGAACCAACACAAAGAAGCCAAAAAAAAAAAAAAAAAAAAAAGAAAGGATGTTTAAAGACAGGAATAAATAAAACTCACTAAAGAGATAAACAAGATAAGAAAAGACATAACAGAACTTAAAGAAATGAAAGAGTAATTTAGGGAATTATGAAATACAGCAGAAAGCTTCAATAACAGCCTAGATCTAGCAGAAGAAAGAACCTCAGAGCTTGAAAACAAGGCTTTTGAACTAACTCAGTCAGTCAAAGATGCAGAAAAAAGAATAAAGAAGAATGAACAATTACTCAGAGAAATATGGGACTATGAGAAACGAGCCAATATACAAAGTATAGTTATCCTAGAAGGAGAACAAGAAAAAGCAAAAAGCATGACAAATTATCTGAGGGAGTTACTGAAGAGAACTTCCCTGGTATCACCAGAGATTCAGATATTCAGATGCAAAATGGTCATTGAATACAGAGAAGATTCATAGGAATCAGGACATGACAAAGACACATATCATCAACCTGGCCAAAGTCAAAATGAGGGATAAAATTCTATAAGCTACAAGGTGAAGGCAACAACTAACTTACAAAGGAAAACCCATCAGGCTAGCAGCAGATTTCTCAGCAGAGACCTTATGAGTCAGAAGGGATTGGGCCCATTTTTAATCTTCCTAAACAGAACAACTGACAGGCAAGAATTTTGCATACTATAAAACTAAGTTTCATAAATGATGGAGATATAAAGACTTTTCCAGACAAGGAAACACTTAGGGAATTTGTCATTACTAGTCCTACTCTACAGGAAATGCTCAAAAGTGCATTATACATTGCAACAGCACAATAGGTACCCACCCGTGTAAAAACACTCAAAAATCATAGGTCACAAATCTTATAAAACAATAGCACAAGAAGGCAAGCAAAGGTATTATTCAACATGGTGAACAGAACAGCATCCCACATATTGATACTAACATTCGATGTGAACAGTCTGAATGCTCCACTCAAAAGATATAAACTGGATGAATGATAGAAAAAACACAACCTAAATATTTGCTGTCTCCAAGATACACATCTAAACCAAAAGGACTCACACAGACTCAAGGTTAAGGGATGGAAAAAATGTTACATGCAAATGGAAACCAAAAGTGAGCAAGTATAGCCATTCTCATCTCAGATAAAATAGACTTTAAAACAATGGTAAAAAACAATGAAGAACATCTTCATGTAATGGTAAAGGGAGCAATTCAACAAGAAGACACAATAATATTAAATATATATATACAATTAGCACAGGAGCTCCCAGTTTCAGTACGGAAATTCTTCTATATCTAAGCAAAAAAAATAATAAGAGCATCTTAATTGCTAGGGACTTCACTGACAGAACTGAACAGATCATTAAAACAGAAAATGAATAAAGAAACACTAGATGTAAATAGGATTCCAGAACTAATATACCCCCAACAGACATTTATATAACATTCTTCCCAAAACTATTGAATATACATCTTTTCTCATAAGCACAAGTGACATTTTCAAGATTTATCATATCCTATGCCACAAAACAAGTCTCAGCAAATTCATAAAAAGTGAAAAAGTGTATCTTCTCAGACCACAGTGGGATAAAATTAGAAATCAATCCCAAGAGAAACACTGAAAATTACACAAAGTCATGGAAATTAAATAACTTACTATTGAATGATCATGGGTCAATGATAAAATTAAGTTGGAAATAAAAAGATTCCTTGAAATAAATTAAAAAGGGGACACAAGCTTTCAAAATCTATGGGATACAACAAAAGCAGTCTTAAGGGGAAAATTCAGAGCCTTAAATGCCTACATCACATCAAAAATACAGAAAGATCACAAGTTAGCAACCTAATTCCACATCTCAAGGAACTAGAAAAAGAAGAAGCAACCAAACCCAAAGGCAGTCGAAGAAAAGAAATAAAAAAGCACAAAGCAGGACTAAATGAAATAGAAACCAAGAAAACAATACAAAGAATCAAAAAAACCCAAAAGTGGTGATTTGAGAAGATAAACAAAATTGATAGACCACTAGCCAGATTAACCAGAAATAGAAGAAAAAGGACTCAAATAACCTCAATCAGAAATGAGAAAGGGGACATTACAACTGATACCACAGAAATACAAAATATCATCCATGAATACTACAAAAATCTCTACACAAACAACTAGAAAACCTAGAGAAAAATGGACAAATGCCTGGAAACATACAACCTCCCAAACTTGAATTAGGAAGAAACAGAACTCCTGAACGAACCAATAACAAGAAGTGAGATTGAAAAAATAAAGACCCCCTTCTACCACAAAAAAGCCCTGGATCAGATGGCTTCACAGCTGAATTCTACCATACCTACATAGAAGAACTGGAGACCATTATCCTAAGTGAAGTATCTCATGAATGGGAAACAAAACACCATCTTTTCTCACTAGTAAGTGAGAGCTAAACAATGTGTACATATGGGCCAAAGAGACATAAAGAACATGAGAAACCAAGAAAGGGGGAGGATAGAAGAAGTGGTGGGGGATAAAAACTTATTGGGTAAAATGAAAGCTATTCTGGTGACAGATACATCAAAAGCCCTGACTTAAGCATTATATTATACAAGGTATCCATGTAACAAAAACGCTGTACTCCTTTAATTAATATTTTGAAATTTAAAAAAGCTATTAGAAAATTAATGATCAGAGCAATAATAGGTTATTATGATTCAATAGATTGAGCCCATTAATAGATAATATTTTCTGATAAAATGCTAGCTACTCCTAAAATAAAAATAATAAAATTGTATAAGAAACAACTTTAGATGAAATGTTAGCGAGTATGGCATTTTAATTCAGATTTTTTCTACTAAAACTCATAAAAAACAACAGAAAACCAACAAATGTAACAGAGAGAAAAATATGGTCTTCAACAAAACAAAGAAATATCTATAACCTCAGATCCTCAACTAAGAAGAATATGTGCCAAGTACACTGTTGTCATCTGACTACAAATACAGAAGAGAACCTGAGCAAGACGAGCACACAAACTCCCATTTGGGCAAAGGCAACTGAGAGATCTGTAAAATACAGAAAATAATTTTTTATTTAAACCCCTATTATTTGAAGTAGATTGTTACAGAGTGAAAAAATAGCTGGAAAAATATTGGTACTTAGAAATAGCTCCTATAACAAAAAACTAACACATAACGCATTGCCTTTGAGATCTGGTAGTGAGCAGAAGCCAAAGGATCCTGAGGTGATTGCTAGTAAAGGTTGGAAGGACAAAGAAACAATTGCTATTGGAGGCTGGAAAAAGATAACCTGTGCTATGATGTGTCTCAAATTTTGGCATCAGGATCACCTGAGGTAACATGAAAAATGCATATGTGTAGCTGATCTTCATTATTCATGGATTCTGTACTTGTGAATTGGACTACTCAGTAAAACTTATATGTAATCTTCACATCAGTACTCATGGCACTGTCATTTGTGACCATGTGCAGAGCAGCATGAAATTGAGTCACCTGATACACACGATCCAGCTGAGGTTGAACAAGGCAGTGCTCTTTTGTTTCAGCTATCACACTGTAAATGAGTGTTCTTTTTGCAATCTTTTTAGTGCCACAGTTTTCACATTTTTGTGCTTTTTCTTGGTGACTTCACCATCAAAAAATGTCCCCAAAGTGTAGTGCTGAAGTGCTGTCTAGTATTGCTATGTACAAAAAAGCTGTGATGTGTCTTACAGAGAAAATACATGTTAGATAAGCTTTGTTCAGGCATGAACATAAGATCATTTGTTGTGAGTACAATGTTAATAAATCAATAATATACATTAAATAAAGTGCTCTTGAACAGAAAAGCACATAAAACAAGGTTATGCATTAATTAATTGACAAGAATCTTGTTACCAGAGGCTCACAGGAATCTAATCCTGTATTTCTTCTAGAGGCAATGATTTAGTATTTACTAACTCAGCATTCACAGGGAATTTATATAACAGGACTATCTGAAATAAAGAGAGATAACTTATATATACATACATACTTGTGGATGTGGATAAGGAGATCTCCAGATGGAATGTTGGTAGTGCTAACTGATTTCATGTGTGTGAATATAATAAAGAAAAAAATAATATTCAAGCAGAAATTAGAGAAAATATTTCCAACCTGGGACATGCTCTTTGGGATATAAAACTTTCTTATTCTCAGATTCTTCAAGTATCAAAAGACTATCAAGTATTTTGAAGGTAAAGAAATATTTTTATGACAAAGATCAAATTCATGGCACTGCAAAGAAAAAAAGTAAATTCAGATATGAAGCTTGCAGATAGAAGCTTCTCTGTTAGCCCTTCAGTATAATTTAAGATGCTGTTTAGCAGACTCACTCTGCTAGGTAATAAGGATTCTAAGAATCCTAATAGTGTTGTTCCATAGTAATTTGATTCTGAGTCCAACGTAGAGAGGGCTCTGAATGGAAAAAACAAGCCATGGGTGTGACTTTATCTACTGGAATAGATTATACCTGGTACATAAGACACCGGCATAGTTTTTAAAGGAATTATATTAGCATGCTCTGAAAAGGAAAGAAACAAGAGTGGTATGAACCCCAAATTTTCTAAGGCAGGAAGCAAACTGAAAAACTGAGAAACTCAGCAACTGACATGGAAAATTTCTGGTGGAAAAGGAAGTATGACTCACAGGATGAAGTCTAAAGCCCACAGGATAGAATCATGAGCTACAAAGAGCCATTCAACAGGGAGTAAGATTAGGCTCTGATCAAGGAATTGGCTACCTGTGTCTACCTGGATTTCAGAATTACCATGGATCATGTCCTAGTCTACCATATTCCTTTGCTTTGTCCCATCTTTTAAATGAAAATTTATGTTTAGGTTCTCTTGTGTTATTGTATGCTGGGTATGTGGAGGTAAATTGTCTCTTAATTCTGAGAATTTTATTTCAGGAGTAACTACTCCTCAGGAGCCTGAACCCCATTGACATTGATTTAGATGATGATTTCTTGACTTTAGAATATCTGATTAAATTCTTAAGGGTCCTGGAAGGGAGAAAGTGTACTTTACATGGGAAAGTATTATTAATAATTGTGGGCGAAAACAGGCTGCAAGGATTTAAAGATGACTGCATAGTCTTCAGTTCTCCATTGAAAGGTGAAATTTATTTTCCTGTCCCTTGAATCTGGGACTCAGTGACTGCATCCACAATACAAGGTGGTAGAAGTATAACATCACTAAATATGGAATGTCCAATTTTGAATCAGAAGTTTAGTTTATTATATCTCAAAAAAGAAGCAGTACAATTAATCAAAGTATATGCCTAAACTATTGACACAGTTTTGCCAGCTTAGTGGCAGCTTGTTTATGCCAGCAGCAAAGAAGCCTGGAGAGAGAGTGACAATGAAATCATGAAAGGCATTTTCCACAGCTTGTTGAGAATTGAATATTTTTCCTTGCAAGAAGTAGTCCAAAGCACACAAGAAGTGGTAGTCAGGTGGTGCAAGGTATGGTGAACACAGTGGATGACAGATCCAAGTCCATCCTCTATAGTTTGAGCAGCCCTGTTTTTTGCAACATGTGGTCTTGCAAGAGAATTGGCGTGTCTCTATTGACCAAGCTTAGCTAGTTAATCACAAGCATCCTCATCATTTCCTCCAATTGGTTGCAGTAGACATCCACTGTAATCAATGGACCAGGTTTCATGAAGCTGTAGTGGATAAACCAGTGCTGGACCACAACACAGACACCATTAGCTTTTATTGATGAATATTCAGTTTTGGACTGTGTATAGGCACTTCATCTTTATTCAACTATTGTGCTGAATGCTTGCAGTTGTCAAAGAGAATCCATTTTTCAAGACGTCTCACAATATGGTTTAGAAATGGTTCACCTTTATGTCTTGATAGCAAAGAAAGGCAAGCTTTGAGACAATTTCTCTTCTGATGCTCAATGCATGCAGTACCCATCTGTCCAGCTTCTTTGCCTTGCCCATTTATTTCAAATGATCCAATATTGTTGGAATAGTAATCTCAGACCCTACTGCTAACTCACGCGTAAGTTGAGAGGGATTCTCTTCCACTACAGCTTTTAGCTCATCATTACTCATCTTGGTCTCAGGTTGCCCACGTGGCTCAGTTTCAAGATTAAACCCACCAGAACAGAACTTCTCAAACCATCAAAGTTCTGCGCATTCATTAGCCACATCCTTCCCAAACATTTCGTTGATATTTTGAGCTGTCTGCACTACATTGGTTCCACAATGGAACTCATATTCAAAAATAACACGAATTTTTGACTTATCTATGGTTTCACAAAAATGGCTCAAAAAAAAAAAAAAATTGAAAGATAATCACAAGCCAAAATGTGCATTTGAAAGAACGAGGATGTACCTTCACAATAAAAGCAAAAAGCAAAAAAACAAGTGTTAAAGTGAAACGTCAGAGATAGCAAATGTAAAACTTAGTACTTAAGGAAATTAGACATTTCATACCTAATAACCTTATAATTCTGAGCCATTGCAGGCTTATGACTTAAGAGGATTTGGGCTACTTTTAGTTTTGCATTTTGGGAGAGCTTTGACTTTCCATGTAAGAAGTCTAACTGCACTGCAGGAGAGAATACATTGAGAGAACATGAACAGTGGAATGGCCCTGACAATGCATGGAGACAAGAGAAGCTCCCTGTTACGGTGTCCCAGTCAGGTCCCCAGATGATGCTAGCTCCAGCTGCAATTTGAGGGCAACTGCATGAGCAACACTAGGTAAGACCAGCAGAACTTCTCAGTAAAGCCAGGTAAAACTATAGAACTGTTAGAGAAAAGAAATGATTGTTTTAAACACTGTTTTCAGGTGGTTTATTACATAGCAATGAATAATTGGAATATAATTGAATAACTGGAACTATGTTAATTGTTTAACATGGTTTTGAAAAATTCTCAACAATGCAAACTGTCAAGACAAAGATTTAATAAATATGAAAATGAGAAGGAAAATGAAAAATATTCTTCTTCCATATAATATGATTGTATGACTGGAAAATTCAAGAGAAGTGATAAATATTTGGTAAACTAGCTGTTCTCAAAATTAAAATGCAAAAATTATTAGCTTTCCTACTTTTAAATAACCATTCAGAAATACAACAGAACAATGTCATTTACTAAAGCAATTAAAAGATAAAACATCTAGAATAAGCTTAGCAAAAAATTTAAAATGCTTATATGACGATATTTTAGAGTTGTTTCTGGATATAAAGGAAGGCAATATATTTAATGCATATCTTGTTTTTGTATAAAAATACTTAATTTTTAGTTTCAATTCTTAGGCTAATCAATAAATGTGATACACATAAAAATACTAACATATTTTTTCTTGAATGTGATAAAATTATACTATGTTCATTTGGAAAAATAGCCATGAGAATATATCAAGGGAAACTACACAAAGTAATATTTATGAGGGAGGACAAGAGCAGCCACATTTAAAAACACAACATAAATCTGTCATATTAAGTTTTGTCAAGGGAAAGGATAATCATGAGAGACTAAAATCCATAGAAAGATATGGTAGACAGTGAATGTGAATTTTTTTTTTTTTTTAGTAGTAGCATTGGGCAACTGGCTAACCTAATAAAGCTATATCCCTACTTCTTTTTTATACTAAAATAAATTCCAGATGGGTCAGAGACTTAAATATTAAAAAGAAATCATAAAGGTGTTAAAGAAATAGAAGAATTTTGTTCAAAAATTTCAAATAGAGAAATCTTTCTGAATTTGAGATAGAACTTAGGGAAAAATTTGATCAAATTTTACAGAACCAAAATTCACGTAATTTTCAACTCAACAATTCAAAGTTTAGGCATTTGTTCTATCATTATAGTCAAAGTAAGCAAGGTACAGTTACATTTTATATGTTTGTAAAAATACTGTAAAGTATTCATCATAGCAGTGTTTTAAAGAGTAATAATTTCAAAACAGTCAAAGTGTTCACCACTAGGATAGTTATTAAGCAAATTTTGATTCATCTATATAGTAGAATACAATACAACTTTTTATAAAATGACAAAATTCTCTATGTTTAGATAGAGAAAGCTATCCATGATATATTTTTAAAAAAAAACAAGGCACAGAAAATTATAGAAAACAGCATATCTTTTGTATAAAATGTACATATATAATGTACTGGTATATGAGCAATAGAGTTCTAGAAGGTTTAATGAGAAATGGTTTAGCTTGTGCACATTAATACATGTATTACTCCTTTTGTGTTTTCATTTTTACTTTTGATTTCTTTTATTTCCCTCTCCCCAATCTCATTACCCTCCCCTACATTTCTAACTCTTGCTTAATTTATGTAAGTGCTGATTATTCTCTGGTTTCATTCTTCATTCATATGCTTTTTAAATTCCTCCAGACTGATGAATAGATAAAATTCATTTCTTTATTGTCTTATATAATTTAACTATTTGAAAGTTCCTCATTTATTTAACTACTTCTCTATCAATTGATATCAATGTTTCCAACTCTTTGTTACTAAAATGATACAGAAAAGATTGTTCTCCCTATGGATACTTATTCAATGCATAGAGAACTCTTTTAAAGTATTATACAATGCAGAAGTGGAATTGCTATTTACTCATATCCAATTCATACTTCCAAACTACTTCAAAATGCCTAATCAATTTCCATTGCCATCAGCAGTGCCTAAGGTGCTATACTTGTCATTACATTATCCCTAGCTCCTGGCAAAGATTTACTTTAAAATTTTGCCCTTATGATGGTATAAATAAATATTTCTTAAAGTTTTCTACTTTTTTGCTTAAAACAATGCGAGAATCTCTTCATATACTTATTACCTTTTTAAGATTCCATTTTACCAAATGAAGTTCCTAGTCATATTATTTTTCTATTGTGTTTCTGCTTTTCATTGTTGATTTCTAAAACATTTGTCATCATATGAATACATCTATCTATCTATCTATATATATAGAAAGGGAGAGGGTGGAGATTTAACTTTTACATATATTATTAACTTATTTTCTTTTGTTGAACCAATAACCTTTCATATTGGTGTAGTGAAATTCATTAATATGTTCACATGTGGCTTTGAGATTCTTTTGTCTCTCCTTTCCTTTCTTTTCTTTTCTTCCCCTTCCCTCTCCTTCCTGCTTGTCTCTTTCTTTTTATTTCTCTCTTCCTTCCATCCTTTCTATTTTTTTTAATTTTTTTTTCCAGAACTATGTTCCTATGCCAATACCATAATACATTTCCCATATTTTTCTCCAACAATTTTATAAACTTGCCTTTCATACTCATTTCTTTAACCCATCTGCAGTTTATTCTTTAACTCATCTACAGTTTATTTTTGTGTATAGGGTGTAATTTTACTTTTTCTCACAGAAAGAGCCAATTTTCCATTCCCTTTTATTAGATGATTCATCTTTTCCCCTCTGATTTTTGATACTATTTCTGTTATAGCTTCCCATTGCATATTTTTATTCCAGGTTCTATTCTCTCTTCCAAGAGTCTATTTGTTCTTGTGTCTATATCTACTACAATAACTTATTAGTGGCATTTTTAGTATTTTAAAATGATCTTATCTATCAAAGGATTTATATAGGTATATAAAAATATATATAAAATAGAATTTTTCATCCAAACCCCCAAAACTCATGCTGAAATTTTTAACAGGTACATAAACTTTGCAAATTAGTGCAAAAATTATACATTAATAGTGTTCAAATTTTCAGTTGATAGAGTATATATGCCATTTATGCACATCTTTTTTGTGCTTTATAAAAAACTTTTTGAAATTATCTACATAAGCTTTTATACATATAAAATGCATACTATGTGGTTGTTAATTCCTATGTACATTTTATTTTTTGTGATGATTATAAATTTCACCTAATGGTATCTTCTTGTATATTATATTTTATAACTGCCTATTCCATTATAGGGAAAAACTGTTGCTTGTTCTTATTCATTTTATGTCTGGCTATTTTTCTGAACTTTGTGTTAATTACTTATTATTTCTATGTATGTTACTTATTTCTTTCTATGTAATTGCCTTGGCCAGACCTTTAGTTCAAAGTTGAGTAGTAGCACATATGATGGATATCTGCTTTTGTTTCAAACTTAAAGAAATGCTTCTAAAGTTTAGAATTATATTATGCATTTATTCGCTACAGGTTTTTGTAAAATAATTTTTACAGGCTAAAAGATTTTTTGCCTCATTCTTATATTCTAACAGACTTTATTGTACATAGGTGTAGACAGTCAAAAAAGCTCCTGTTGCCTTTATATTTAATTTCTATATACAACTTTTCTTCATTTGTTGAAATAAGGTAGATTTTATTAATTGATTTTTATAAAGTTATATCATCCTTACATTTTTGGAATAAACTATTTGTACATGATTAATTATATCTTAATACATTGAAATACTTGCTTGAATAATGTTATATTTAGATTTTTTGCAATCTTGTTTATAAGGAAAATTAATTTTCATTTACTGAATTACTCCTATCAACAAACTTTGGAATCAAGGTTATACTAACCTTACAAATGAGCTGTAGTCTCTGCCACTATTGTTTATTCCTAATTTATTACACTCATATTTTTCCTGATTCTATTTTTGCCTCAAACTATATAATAATATCTTTATGTTTTCATCTTCTTTTGATCTTAATTTTTCTTTCCAGATATTTGTGATCTCTTCCTGCCATTTCTGGCATTTCTGGCATTTGGTCTAAAGGAGAAAGCCACTAACTTGAATTTAGCTCTCCATCTAGTGAGGAACAGGAAAGGATGAGATTAATCAAAAATGTAATTTGAATTATCAAGTGAAATTATAACTACTTTTGCTTTTCATTATAAATACATTTTTACTTAAAATATATGTTAAGTTTTATGAAAAAGATGCATTCCATATAAGAATGCTTTAAAATGATTTGGACAAAGACTCTTATGTTGTAATGGTTTCTTCATATGTTTCAAGTTTATTTTCATGGAAAAAGTTCTGACTTAAGAGTTTTAACATACATTCTAATGAACATTGTTATCCATATGCAATTGATGTATAGTTTCGCCCATACTGTGTAAAAGGATAGGTAATTCATGTGACCTTGAATATGCAATTAAAACTATGCATATGTCAAAATACACCATACTGTTAATCTCCATGTCATTATTTAGCTTTCATTGGCTTCACAGGACACAAACTGAGTCATGCTCGTGGGAGAATCTTTAATCAGACAGAGCTCAGGCACTATGAGTAATGAGCATTTTGATAGTAGGAGTATCATTTTTAAAAGACTCTTTGAAAGTCATTGCAATGCAAGCTTCTAATCAATTCTTGATAAACTTAAGCAATAAAATTACTATAAACAGTTTTCAAGAGAAAAATTATATGTACTAATTAATCTGAAAAAGCCCTGGGCTTTTCATTAATAAAAAGATGACAAGTATTAAACCTATCCAGATATGTTAATCAAACCACTGCCTTAAATAGTTAATGCAAAACTATAATTATATGCTAAGTAATAGATTAAAAAAATATTACCTAAAGAGCAATTTGCAATAATAGAATCAAATATGCATATACTTACATATACACTTGGAAGTCAGTTTCAAACACCAACTGGATTGAGCAATGACATGTGAAAATAACTTTTTTATTGGAAGTTCACTATGGCTATTTTTCTTATCATTTTCTTTTTCTTTTTTTTTTTTTTTTTTGAGACAGAGTCTCACTCTGTTGCCCGGGCTAGAGTGAGTGCCGTGGCGTCAGTCTAGCTCACAGCAACCTCAAACTCCTGGGCTTAAGCGATCCTACTGCCTCAGCCTCCCGAGTAGCTGGGACTACAGGCATGCGCCACCATGCCCGGCTAATTTTTTGTATATATATATTTTAGTTGTCCATATAATTTCTTTCTATTTTTAGTAGAGACGGGGTCTCACTCTTGCTCAGGCTGGTCTCGAACTCCTGACCTCGAGCGATCCACCCGCCTCGGCCTCCCAGAGTGCTAGGATTACAGGCGTGAGCCACCGCGCCCGGCCTTTATCATTTTTTTTATTTCATCTTATTGTTATGGGGGATACAGAATTGCAGGTTACATACGTTGCTCATGTACCACCTTTCCCCCCAAGTCAGAGCTCCAGGCGTCTCCATTCCCCAGGTAGTGCGCGTTGCACCCATCATGTAGGTATATGTCCCTCCCCCCACCCCCCTTTCCCGAGTCAGCACCTTCAAGTGTTACCATTCCCCAAACGATGTGCAATGCACTCATTGTGTAGGCATACCCCCATCCCCTCCCCCACCCCCTACCTCAGTCTGATATCCGATTGGTGTCATTCCTAGATGTGTATTTAGGTGATGTTCAGGGAAACCAATTTTCTGGTGAGTACATGTGATGCTTGTTTTTCCATTCTTGGGATACTTCACTTAATATAATGGGTTCCAACTCTCTCCAGGAGAACCATAGAGATGTCGTATCTTCGTTATTCCTTATAGCTAAGTAATATTCCATGGTATACATATACCACAGCTTACTAATCCAATCATGTATTGATGGGCATTTGAGTGGTTTCCACATCTTTGCTATTGTGAATTGTGCTGCTATAAATATTCGGGTACATGTGTCTTTGTTACAGAATGACCTTTTTTCCTTTGGGTATATGCCCAGTAATGGAATTGCTGGGTCAAATGGCAGGTCTACTTGAATCTGTTTAAGATAGCTCCATAATGCTTTCCACAGGGGTTGCACTAGTTTGCAGTCCCACCAGCAGTGTATTAGTGTTCCTGTCTCTCCACATCCACGCCAACATGCGTTGTTTTGGGTTTTTTTTGATAAAGGCCATTCTCATTGGGGTTAAGTGATATCTCATTGTGGTTTTGATTTGCATTTCTCTGATGATTAGGGATGTTGAGCATTTTTTCATATGTTTGTTAGCCATTCTTATATCTTCTTTTGAGAAGTTTCTATTTATGTCATTTACCCACTTTTTGATAGGGTTGCTTGATTTTTTCTTGCTGATTTTCCTGAGTTCTAAATAGATTCTTGTTATCAGTCCTTTATCTGATGTGTAGTATGCAAAAATTTTTTCCCATTCTGTAGGTGGTCTGTTTATTCTCGTGACTGTTTCTTTGGCTGTGCAGAAGCTTTTTAATTTAATCATGTCCCATTCATTTATTTTTGTTGCTGCTGTGATGGCCTTAGGGGTCTTCTTCATAAATTCTTTGCCTAGGCCAATGTCTGTAAGAGTCTTTCCTACATTTTCTTCTAGAATTCTGATTGTATCACGCCTAAGGTTTAAGTCTGTTATCCACCGTGATTTGATTTTTGTGAGAGGTGAAAGCTGTGGGTCCTGTTTCAGTCTTCTACAAGTGGCTAACCAATTCTCCCAGCACCATTTGTTGAATAGGGATTCTTGTCCCCAGAGTATATTCTTTCCTGCTTTGTCAAAAATTAGGTGACCATATGAGGATGGTTCTATATTTGGATTTTCTGTTGTGTTCCACTGGTCTGTGTCCCTGAACTTGTGCCAATACCAGGCTGTTTTAAGAACCATGGCCTTGTAGTATAGTTTAAGGTCTGGCAAATTAATACCTCCCATTTTGTTTTTGTTGCTTAAAATTGCTTTTGCTATACGGGGTCTTCTTTGATTCCATACAAAGTGTATAATTATTTTCTCTACGTCTGTAAAGAATGATGTTGGTAATTTAATAGGGATTGCATTGAATCTGTAGATCACTTTGGGTAGTATAGACATTTTAACAATGTTGATTCTTCCGATCCACGAGCATGGTATATTTTTCCATCTATTTGCAAGTTCTGCTATTTCTTTTCTCAGTGTTTCATAGTTTTCCTTATAGAGGTCCTTTACCTCTTTAGTTAGGTATATACCTAGATATTTTATTTTCTTTGTTGCTATTTTGAAGGATATTGAGTCTTTAATTTGATTCTCCGATTGACTGTTATTGGCATATATGAGAGCCTCTGATTTGTGTATATTGATTTTGTAACCTGAGAATTTGCTATATTCGTTAATCAATTCCAGGAGTCTCATGGTTGAATCCTGGGGGTTTTCCAGATATAACATCATATCATCAGCAAAAAGTGAGAGTTTGATCTCTTCCTTCCCTATTTGGACTCCCTTGATTCTGCTCTCTTGCCTGATAGCTCTCGCAAGGACTTCCAATACTATGTTGAAAAGTAATGGAGACAGTGGGCAGCCCTGTCTGGTTCCAGTTTTAAGTGGGAGTGCTTTCAGTTTTTCCCCATTCAGGATGATGTTGGCTGTGGGTTTGTCATATATGGCTTGTATCATTTTTAGGTAAGTTCCATCAATGCCTATTTTGTTAAGCATTTTTATCATAAAAGGGTGTTGAATTTTGTCAAATGCTTTTTCTGCATCTAATGAGAGTATCATATGGTTTTTGTTTTTGCTTCTATTTATGTGGTGAATTACATTTATAGATTTTATGTTGAACCACCCCTGCATCTCTGGGATGAAGCCCACTTGGTCGTGGTGGATTACTTTTTTGATAAGTACTTGGATTCGATTTGCTAGTATTTTATTGAAAATTTTTGCATCTATATTCATGAGGGAAATTGGTCTGTAGTTCTCTATTTTTGTTGCGTCCTTTCCAGGTTTTGGTATCAATGTTATATTGGCTTGGTAGAAAGTGTTGGGGAGAACTCCATCCTTCTCAATATTGGAGAATAGTTTATGTAGGATGGGCACCAGTTCTTCTTTGTATGTATGGTAAAATTCAGGTGTGAACCCATCTGGACCAGGGCTTTTCTTTTTGGGAAGGTTTTTTATTGCTGTTTCAATTTCAGTTCTTGATATTGGTCTGTTCAGGTACTCTATTTCTTCCTGATTGAGCCTGGGAAGACTATGTGTTTCTAAAAATTTGTCCATTTCCTCCACATTCTCCAGTTTGTGTGCATAAAGATTTTTGTAGAATTCATAGATGATATCTTGTATCTCTGTAGCATCGGTTGTGATTTCTCCTTTCATGTTCCTAATGGAGGTTATTAGAGATTTTAGTTTTGTGCTCTTGGTTAGTCTAGCCAGGGGTGTGTCTATTTTGTTTATCTTTTCAAAGAACCAACTTTTTGTTTTATTAATTTCCCTTATAGTTTCTTTGTTGTCCTTTTCATTTAATTCTGATTTGATCTTAGTAATTTCTCGCCTTCTGCTGGGTTTGGGATCGTTCTGTTCTTCTTTCTCCAGTTCTTTGAGTCTATTCGTTAGGTTGTCTATTTGCATGTTTTCTGTCTTTTTGGTATAGGCATTTATGGATATGAATTTTCCTCTCAGGACTGCTTTAGCTGCGTCCCATAGATTTTGATAAGTTGTATCTCCATTGTCATTTAATTCAAAGAAATTTTTGATTTCCATCTTGATTTCTTCCTTTATAGAATAATTATTCAGGAGAAAGTTATTTAGCTTCCATGACTTTGAGTAAGAGTGAGGGTTTCTGTTTGTGATCATTGTTATTTTTATTCCGCTGTGATCTGAGAAGGTGCATGGTATAATTTCTTTTTTTTTGAATTTTTTAAGACATGCTTTATGTCCTAGGACATGGTCAATCTTAGAGAAAGTCCCGTGAGCTGATGAGAAGAATGTATATTCTGTGGACTTTGGGTAGAATGTCCTATAGATGTCAGCCACGCCCATTTGTTCTAGCATTCTATTTAGGTCCCTTATGTCTTTGTTTATTTTCTGTTTAGAGGATCTGTCCTGTACTGTCAGTGGGGTGTTAAAGTCTCCAGCTATTACAGTATTGTTATCTATCATTTGGTTGAGATCTAGTAGGGTTTGCTTTATGAATCTAGGTGCACCTAGGTTGGGTGCATATATATTGAGTATAGTCATGGCTTCTTGTTGAATTGTGCCTTTAACCAGTATGTAATAGCCATCTTTGTCTTTTATTATTTTTGTTGGTTTGAAAGCTAAGTTATTGGAAATTAAGATTGCCATGCCAGCTTTCTTTTGGTTACCATTTGCTTGAAATATAGATTTCCATCCTTTTATTTTCAGTCTAAATGCATCTTTGCAGGTTAGGTGAGTTTCTTGAAGACATCAGATACTTGGATTGTGGTTTTTTATCCATTGGGCCAGTCTATGTCTCTTGAGCGGGGAATTCAAGCCATTCACATTTGTTGAGTAAACTGATAAGTGAGACAGTTTTTTGTTCAGCTTGTTGGGTAGAACTTCATTGCAATGTTTTCTCTCCTGAGCCATTATGGTCTCTGGAATTTGATCTTTAGCTCTTGAGTAGTTTTACATTTGTGGATCTTTCTTGTGCTGATCCGTGTGTAATTCTCTTTTGAGTACTTCTTGGAGGGCTGGTCTTGTCTTGGTGAATTCCCTCAACCTTTGTTTATCTGAGAATGTCTTGATTTCTCCTTCGTATAGAAAACTTAGCTTAGCTGGGTACAAGATTCTAGGCTTGGCATTATTCTGTTTCAGAAGCATGAAAATGGGGCCCCAACCTCTTCTTGCTTGTAAGGTTTCAGCTGAGAAATCTGGCATAATTCTGATGGGTTTTCCTTTGTAAGTTACTTGTTTCTTTCTCCTTACAGCTTGGAGAAGGGACTCATTAGTGGATATTTTGGTCAGCCTGATCACTACGTGGCATGGTGTTTTCCTATTTGCTATGAATCTCCCAGGGGTCCTTTGAGCTTCTTGAATCTGTATGTCTAGAGTATTGGTGAGGCCTGGAAAATTTTCCTCAATTATGTCTTCAAATAGCTTGTCCAACCCTTGCTTATTATCTTCTTCACCCTCAGGAATGCCAATAACTCTCAAGTTAGGTTTCTTCACATAATCCCACATTTCTTGAAGACTCAGATCATTTCTCTTACTTTTTTGATCTATCTCTGTGACTGACTTATTTAGTTGGAAGAAGTTATCTTCAATTTCTGAGATTCTTTCCTCTGTTTGATCTACCCTGCTCTTGAGACTTTCCACAGTGTTTTGTAGCTCTCTGAGTGAATTCTTCACTTCTAGGAGTTCAGTTTGGTTTTTCTTCAATATTTCAATTTCTCTAGTGAATTTTTCCTCCAAATCCTGTATTTTTTTTTTGTGTTTTCCTTGTGTTTTTTTTATCTATTGATTCTTGTATATTATTCAGCTTGTTTATGATCCATAATTGGAATTCTTCCTGTGACATGTTGGTGTTTTGAGTCTGGTTTGTGTCAAATGGTTGGGAGCTGGTATTTCTCTTTGGGGATGAGCTTTCCGTTTGATTCTTTGTGCTCTCCGTGTTTTTTCGCTGGGCCCTTCCCATCTAGTTTTATCGTTGGATCTTTTCTTATAGATTTAGTCTGGTTAACAGCACTCTTTGTGCTGTATTCTTAGGCTGTGAAGCAGTCTAGGTATGTTGCTTCTTTTGGCAAGAGGGGGAGACTGTTGTGTATTGTTTACAGATCTTTCTGTTTCCGTTGGAGGACTGCTTCTGATGGGTCCAATCCTAGAGGATTGGAGTGATCCAAGACTGCTTTGGCGAGTTAGGACACTGTGTTGTGGTCTTTCAGAAGGCAGGCAGGGTCCACACTAGTAGTAGACCGAAATTCTCTTTGTTTGTTTGTTTGTTTTTTTCCCTTTAGTTCTTCCTCTATCGGGGAGGTTTCTGTCTCTATCTGCAGGCAAGATACTAGCTATGGGGAGAGGACGGTGCCCTCGCTAGCTCAGCGCCCCAGTTGCTGTAGCTCCCACGGGCAAAAGTCTGCCTTGGCCCAATGTCCCCAGGGATCAGGTTCCACACTCTCGCTTCTGGAGATGTATTCAGTGTTTACACATGTGCGGGGCCCCTATATAAGGTCCGTGGACCAGGGGAGGAGGCCGTCCAGGGAGCCTCTTGGTACCCTATTGCTCCGCAGTGACTTGGCTGTGGGCCCTAAGATCGTGATTGCGCGCCCGCAGATCGCCGGCACTGGGGATGACTGCTCAGGATCCGGTATGTACCAGAGCTAGGGACCTGGCCCGTTCCGAAGCTCACCGTGGGTCCTCAGTTAGAAGGCAAAAAGAGAGAAGAAAGAAAGAAAGAAAGAGAAAAAAGAAAAAGAAAAGAAAAGAAAGAAAAGAAAGAGGAGAAAAAGAAAGAGAAAAGAAAAAAGAAAAAAAAAGAAAAGAAACACAAAAAAACAAACCAAAAAACACCAAAAACACCAACAAAAATGAACAACAACAAACTACATAGCACCACACCACACCGCAAACCGGACAGATACACAAATCTGAAGTATATAGTTCAGCAACTCAATGATTTTTTTTTGTTTTGTTTTGTTTTATGCCTTAGCGCAGCTCCGCCCCTTCACGCCCACCCGGCTGGGTCCTGGGTGGTTTTGCAGTGGATCTTAAGATGGCCTCTGCGCACCCGCATAGCTCTGAGGGTGGTGGGGATCCAGCCTCCGTGCTCAAAAAGGCATGGCAGCCAGAGGCCTGGAGGGCAAAGGCGATGGCCGAGGCTGTCCGGCTCATGAGCCGCCGCAAAAGAACAAAACATACAGTTTGGCGAGCCTATTATTTTCTTCTTTTTCTTTTCTTTTTTTTTTTTTTTTAATGCCTTAGCGCAGCTCCGCCCCTTCACCACAAGCGTGGCCCCGGCGGAGATTGCCTCAGCGTCCAAATCACTCCCTTTATTGCTGCCCAGCATGTTCATGCATATCCCACACTCCTGGCGTTGGTTCAGAGACCAGCGGAGGGCTCCGGGCAGAGAGAGCCGCTCGGCACTTTATGGCTCCCGAGCGGTTCCGCCCTCGCTTTCAAGATGGTGCCTGCTGAGCTCCGGGGCTGGAGGGGGCCGGCTCCCCGGCAGGCAGAGACCGCCACTGCCCGGGGGGGCTGGCGAGCAAGGACGCGCACCGGGGGTGACCGGCTGGAGAACTGCCGAAAAAGGCAGCACAGGGTACGACGCTATTTGCTGTCCAGGAATCTTTTGTGTTTTTCCACCCTGGTGCATATCCGTCCCTCCTCACCAAGCGCTGTCTCAGCTGAGAGCCCCCAGTTTCTAAGGTAATTTCACAAAAAAGCCTCCTGTCTGCAATGTCTCACGTATCCCTCAGTGATTCTGCGCTTGCCTGGGACAGGGCTCTATTCAATTGGGAGCGGAAGACATTGAGGAGAGCAAGCCGCTTTCCCAAGAGGCTGCACCCGCCCTGGCTGAGGGCGGGTGTAGCTGACCCACGCTCCGCTGGCTAGTGTCTGTCCCACGTTCTGCAGAATCCCGCGTTCCTAATTTTCATTCACCTCAGACCTCACTGGCTCTGTTTGTCCCACGCTGATTCTCCGTGGATTCACACCGCTGTTCCTGTGTGGGAGCGGTCCTCTAGCGTTGTGGCAGGTCCGGATCGATGCCTTCCTCACCAGGAGCGCAGATCCAGGCCGTCACCACCACTCCGCCATCTTGGAACTCTTCTCTTTTCTTATCATTATTATATTATTTGCAACACACTGAGCTTTAATATGCCTTTCAAAGTGAATTTTCTTTGGCTTTGAAAAGATTCAGGACATTTTCACCTATCCAAGTTCTTCTCTTAGTTTTAGCTGCTTTGCCTTTGGATATTTATTAATTAAATTATGATTGATTAATTGACAAAAATTAGAAAATTAAACAGTTAAGACAGCAGGAGAAATAAGATCTCTCAAGAGAAGTATAACTTTTACTCTTTTGAATATAACTAAACCCACTAAGTTGGATCAGTATCTCTATATTTTTTGTATCTACTCAGAGCACAAAATATTAATATAATTAAAATCTAAATTAATAATTTAACCTATGTCATGTTAAGAATTTTTTTTTATAAATATTTTAACATGAGAGACTAAATGAATCTAAAAGGAAACACAATTTTAATTGAATTGTAAATCTAATTTCTAAAGTAAAAATTTATAAAAGAATGTTTGGAATTATTATATTTAAAAAGAACATCTCTTCTTTAAAAGATCATACTTTGGAAACACAGACCTTATATCAGCAAGCTCTCAAGATTTTTATGTGACACTTACAAATCTATAGTACACTACCAAATTGCTCACAGCAAGAAAACACATGGAAAAATATATTAGCAAAATAGTTGAGTGATTTACTTTCTTAAAATCGTCTTAGGTGAATACATGCATACAAAAGTAGCAATTGGTGGTAGCAGTTCCATTTTTACAAAAATTTGTGGAAACTACTGCTAATAATTATACATTACATCCTGGTAGGCAAGTTAAATAACCTTTTAGAGTACCTTTGGAGGTCCCCTTTGCACTAGTCTACTGTAAAAATATACTCATTTAATATCCTTTCTTTGTGGAATGGTTTAAAAAACCCATATGTTTTTTCTATCCACAAACCTAAGTGAACCTACCATAAAATTTTATGCACAATAATCTTTCAGAAATCCCAGTCATCTCTAAAAATGAAAAGAATGATAATGCTACTTTTCAGTAATATTGTCATTCTAAGTACTATAGTCACTTTTATATATTTTGTACTATATCCAAAAGTAGCTATATATAAACTCACTCTTTCTAGCATATCTCTAACTTCTGAAAATTAGAAGCAAGTACTGCACTTGATCCAAGTTTCTAATTGGAAGAGTAACGATTTTATCCAAGTGACATAGTCTAAGGTTAGCACAACTAATGGTTATCACACAGTGCAACTTGGTAAGAGATATTGGTAAACATGATTAGCTTTCAAATGCAACAGTTGCAGATAGAAATGCTAACATCTCCAAAACACACATTAAAATTGATTTGGTTTATACAAATGCTCATTTCACACCACCTGGCAAATTTTTCGTGTTATGAGCTGAGCTAGGAAGACATGCTGTAACGATTGATATAATTAGATATGTAGACACAATTCAGAGCTACTGTTCCTTGACATTCTCTCAAAGGTAAATATTAAAGGAAATAATAAGTTCATAAATTGATGTCAGTTTGAATATTTTATAGCCCACTAAGCACTTAACTCTGCAAATCGGAACCAGCTAAATAAATGAACAAATGCTTATGTATCTTCATGTTTTTCAGGGGAGGTCCAGATCAACTATCTCTGGATGTTTGACAATTTTCCATGCCAAATGTTTTTCTTCATATTGTCCTGTAAAAAAAAGAAAAGAAACAGATTCCACATAAAGGAGAACCTGTAAACTTTTCTTAGAGTGTAGCTATTGGCTGACATAGAGATGCTGAGATGAACTTGTGATGGTTAAATTTATGTGTCAACTTAGCTGGGCCGTGGTGCCCAGATATATATATGGTCAAACATTATTCTTGATGTTTCAGTGAGGGTGTTTTTCGATAAGATTAACTTTTACATCTATGGATACTGAGTAAAACAGATTGCCTTCTATAATGTGGGTAGGCCTCATCCAAACACTTAAAGGCCTAAATAGAACAACGGCTTCCTTTGGGCAAGAAAGCCTTCTGCCAGCAGCAGGCCTTGGGACATGAACTGAAACATCAGCACTTCCTGGGTCTCCAGCCTGTAGCCCACCCTGAAGATTCTGGACTTGCTGTCTTGTAATCACATGAGCTACTTTCTTTTTTTTTTTTTTTTTTTTTTTTTTTTTGGAGACAGAGTCTCACTCTGTTGCCCGGGCTAGAGTGAGTGCCGTGGCGTCAGCCTAGCTCACAGCAACCTCAAACTCCTGGGCTCAAGCGATCCTCCTGTCTCAGCCTCCCGAGTAGCTGGGACTACAGGCATGCACCACCATGCCCGGCTAATTTTTTCTATATATATTTTTAGCTGTCCATATAATTTCTTTCTATTTTTAGTAGAGATGGGGTCTCGCTCTTGCTCAGGCTGGTCTTGAACTCCTGAGCTCAAACGATCCGCCCACCTCGGCCTCCCAGAGAGCTAGGATTACAGGCGTGAGCCACCACGCCCGGCCGAGCTACTTTCTTAAAATAAACCTCTTTCTATATATATACATGTCCTATTGTTTTCATTTCTCTAAAAAACCATGACCAATATGAGCTGCTTACTAGTAAGTTACTCCGAGTCTTTAGCACTGGGAGAGAGTTTTGATCCTGGATGTTCTAAAAACAGTAGGCTCTATAAGAAGAAATTTCCAGAGCACCTTCCTTTCTAAGCCATTCCTTGGAGTCTTTGTGTAATCCTAGATCATAGCTGATTTGTTCATATTTTGGCTGTGGTGATGGTTTAAGGTACAATTTAATGCTTATGCATTTACAGAGCTTCCTTTTGTCTTCTTTTTTTTTTTTTTCTTTTTTTTTGGAGACAGAGTCTCGCTCCATTGCCCGGGCTAGAGTGCCTTGGCATCAGCCTAGCTCACAGCAACCTCAAACTCCTGGGCTCAAGCGATCCTTCTGCCTCAGCCTCCAAAGTACCTGGGACTACAGGCGTGCACCACTATACCCACCTAATTTTTACTATTTTTAGTAGAGACAGGGTCTCACTTATACTCAGGCTGGTCTCCAACTCCTGAACTCAAGTGATCCTCCCACCTCGGCCTCCCAGAGTGCTAGGATTACAGGCCTGAGCCACCACGCCCGGCCTCTTTTGCCTTCTGGACACCTATTGTCCTCATTCATTAATGCCAGCCACGCAGCACTCTTATAGCTACTTCCCTCCTTTGCCTGGCAATCTTTGTAGACAAGTTCAAATGCTTCTGCGAATCAGGTAGGCAATGCAAATGAGTGAAGGTACACGTGTGTTAAAAAATTATGCTTATTCCATTGAATCGCGTGATGGTCTATTTCTATCATTTGTTTCCCTTTTTTGATAGAGACATAAGTATAGATAAAATTTCCCTATTTTAAGGGAAAAAATTACATAAGCATGATGATAAAAGGCATGCGGGTGGTAGGTGCTGTGGGAAAATGTGGGGAAAAGGAAATATGTCATTTGAAAATTTAAGCTACTTTACTGAAGTGTTAGCTTTAAATTTACAAAAAATTAAATTGTATAAAAATTTACTTTCATAAACTGTCCACAAGTTTACTTTTGTACTTCATATTTTAAACAAATAGCTTACGTCATACTGCAAGATTAATGGTAATGGATCATATTACTACAACACTTTTGACTAATACAGCTATATCAGGTGGGATTTGGGAACCTTATTTGGATTTTTCAGCAAACTGAAGCAGACACAGATTATTTTCTCCAGCCATCTTCTGCAGAGGTGACGTGGCCTTTGGTACTTATATAAGCAGGTTTCTTGCCTATCTTCAGCATTTATTTTTCACCTAGCATACTGCCTTTTAGAAATCTAAATCTTTTCTTCATCTACAAATAGTTTCAGAAACTTTTCAAAGAGTTCATATCCAAAAATTTAATAAAAGTGTGATTCCAACAAATAATTTCTATTAATAAATGTCTAAAGAATTTTCAGTCCATACAGTATATGTTTAAAAAAATACCTATTATGACATACTGTTTTGACCCTCCACATAATTTCATTAGGGGAATTTCATTTTAGCATCTCTCTACATTGAAAGACATCTTAAGAACTAAGCTTATTCAAATGTTGTATTGTGTTGATGATAAATTCAGAGATATTGTGGATATTTATAAAGGCTCATTGGAGAATGACCTAAATAGTTTAGGAATAGCTGTTTTTGCTCCCTCCTCTCCTCTCCTTTTCCATCTCTCCCCTCCCTCCTTTCGTCTCATTACATCTCAATTATTTTTCCCAGAAATTAATTTGTTTTTATCCTCTGGGCACTGTGCATCGCATATTTCTTTCTCTCACTGGTAGCTGGCAATACCAAAAACAAAGTTGTGTTCTGCCATATGGAATATATTTTCAGAATGAGACTTTATAGAAATTTTCCTACTCTTCTTTTTTAGATTCCCTTAATTTTATCATTTTTTCATTGCAGAATATATAAATACATATCTATTTTTTATGATGTCCCTAATTTGGAGGAAAAGGCAGAGTATAAATTAGAGACATAAACTTGATCTACAGAGGGTAGGGACGTGAATGTACAAACACTAGCAGTATAAGAAAATGAGAAGAGGAAGTTCCCAGGTGAACTCAAGGATATTTCCCTATCCGAAGACACTAAAATTAAAATTTCTTTGAAATACATTTTAGAACTCCAAACCAACCAACAAACACTGTTTCTGAGATAAATTCAAACTGCAGAAACATATTATACTTTTCTCACAGTGTGTGACAAGTAAGCAAACAAGTATACTAAATAATTACATAAATAGATGAATAAATAATTAGTTCTATAATAACTTGAAATTTTTGTTTCTTTCATCTATTTTTTCCTTTTCATTGGAAATTATACCACTCTAGTTAAGGGCAGAATAATTATAAATCATGAATAAAATAATCTTCAATTGTTTCCACTATCTCTAGCCTTAATCCTTTTTACACAATGATGCTAATTTCAGTTCTTTTTATTCTTAGCATCACATGTCCAAAAACAACTTGAAATTTTTTTTCACATATTCTGTCTTCTGTGATATCAATCTAGTATGTCTTTTTTTTTTTTTGGCTCTCTCCTTTTTAAGCTGCATGTTCAATCTCACATTCTTTCTGCTTTTTCTTTGAAATATATCCAGGATCAGCTGTACTCTCTGTTATCTGGGCCATTGCGATAGCATCCTAACTGGTCTTTCTGCTGCCTACTTTGTTCGCTTACAGTTTATTCTCCTAGCAGCCAGAGTAGTCATTTTTCAAAAAAATTTATTTTGTAAAGGTATTTATCCTTGTAAATATTTATCCTGTTTCAAATGAAGAAAATATAAAAAACATAAAAGTGATATATACTGAAAAGTTGATCTCTCATTGATCTAGTTCCTACTTTCTTCTCCATAGATATCATTCTTCTTAGACCTTATGTGTTCCTCAAATTTATTTTTTGAATTTGTTGGCAAATGCAAATGTATATTTTTTTTGTTTTCTTATTTATTTTTTTTGCACAATATTATGCTAGTTAGCAATGAGTCTGTACTTTAAAGAAATTTTTCTATTACTACAAATAGTGTACCTTCCTTCTTTATTGCAGCTGCCTTAGATTCAGTTGCATATAATAATATAATTAGTGTTTGTAATATAATCTACTTATCTTCTCCCTTATTCATGTGTATTTAGTATGTTGCTCTATCTGCTAATACAAATAATGCTGCAATCCTGCACACTCTATAACATAAAAAAGAGTGATTCTGTTTCAAAGGGTATTTTCATCTACAATTTCCATGTATATTGTCAAGTTAGGCCCCAGAGAATTTATACTAATTTATATTCAATAATGGATGAGGGTGCCCATTTCTCCACACACTCACCAACACAGTGTATTATCAAATTTTTGGATTGTTGCCACGTGACGCCTCACAGAGTGTTTTGTAGGAAGTAGGTGCTCAATAGTGCTTTTTGGACAAAATTGATAGATATACCTGTTATGATTTGCTTCAGATAGGCCCTGATTCTATTGGATTATTAACTCTAAATCTTATCTATATATTTCAATAAGTGGAAAGTACACAGGGAATGAAGAAAACACCAAAATATGTGGATCAATGTAGAAGGTAGGCTATTTTAATTCCAAATAGTATTGATAATGGGACTACTCTAAATAGGGCCAGGCTTATTTTTTTTATTGTTTGAATTTAAAGACAGTAAAATCAGGTATATCTTTAATCAGGTTTATTCTGGCCAGTAGCAGCAACAGAAAGACTATGGGTGTGGGGACAGAAAGACTTGGCTTTGTTGCTGAACAAACTAATGTAACAAACAACAACAATTAATATTTATAAATGTGTATCAAGTTTCTGGGACTGAGCTAAGTCTTTACAATTATTATTTTATGTTACTTTTACAATACACATATAAGGTTGGTGATATTATTAAATCCATTTTGCAAATGTAGAAACTGACTTTTAGAGTGATTAAGTCATATAGCTTGTCACAAATACTAAAACTATATATGTGTATAATATCCTTCCTATTTCAGGAAAGCTAAAACAGTCAAACTTTCATAATTCATTATTTAGTTATTACAGTTGTTGCATTATGTTTTTCTTCCTATGACACATGATATTTTATAAGATTTTGATTGAATGTCAACCTGATTTGGTAGCATATATGCTCCACAGTTGCCTATTTTCCATTTAGTAAATTTAAAGAGGAGTGGAGTTATCAGACTAAACCCACCTTCATTTATGTTACTTCAACAGGTAGAATAAATTGTGTGTTTTAAATTTCCTGTTTCATAAAAATGAAAAATGATCTGGCAGGTGATGTGGATTTATATTTCTTTTGTGAATGTGTGTGTTCACTGGGAGATAATTATATTTTCATCTGATCCTTTCCAATATAACTGTTCTTATCCTATAATATGCTTTGCTTTTCTATTATTTATTTTGTGGTAATTTAATATAAGTTGTTACTCTGTTTTAGTCTGGGAAAGATTCCCAAAACTTTGGATTTCATATCTAGCATAGGCACTGGCTTAATATGTAACTCACTCATTTTTTTATGCTTTAATTTTTTCTATTCAAAAGATGCAATCTTAGACCAAACAGAAATTGTGAGAATTCAACAGTTCATCTGCATTTTTAGAAATACTTATTAATCTGTTTATTTTGAAAAATATGTCCTTTCATGATAACTTGTTATATCTACAGAAGGCATATAGTAGAAAATACATCTATTTTTTGCTCTATGGATTTTTAATTTCTTGGTATCATTACATTATAGCTTTAATATATAATAAGAATAATTTTTTGGTTGTTGACAAAATCTAACTGAACATTGTAAATAGTAGAAAACCAAAGTAATATTGTACACAGCTGGACAATACGAAGAAAAACACATTAAAAATAAGAGTTTGGTTTACAATATTAACTTCCATGATTGTGCCTCTCAATCTTTAAAGATTTTTCTACTTACTTGGGTTTGGAAGTGTGGGATACAATCCACGCTTTTGAAACAATGGAAGGGTTGTCTGCTATCTCTATGATATTATGGCTATAATTAAAGCCATTTCTGAGAAGATGTAGATTCCACTGTAAATCACACTCTTTCTCCCCAACTCCTGTTGTCATTATACTAGTAAAATTCATTTTTTAATTAATACAGTCCAATCTTGAAGGAAAAAGAGAAAAGGAAGAGTTTTCGTAAAGCCAGCCTGTAACATGAAAAGTCAACGAAAAAAAAAAAACAAAACAGAGGAACAAGTATTCTTGCGTGAAAAACCTGCAACGTGGAGAACCCTCTGCCAAACGTGGCCATCTACGTTGTCTCCAAAGGGCAGTCAATTCTGACTGCATTGGCACTTCCAGCTTAGCTTCATGGTGCCTATTGTCAATAATGAGAAGCCACTGATAGTTTGGCAAACCCTGTGAGAGACTTTATGAATATTTATAAGAAAATGAGACCAAACCTTTTATAAAATTATACCTTAGATTTAAAAACCACATGTTCTCACTAGTAAGTGGGAGCTAAATGATGGGTACACATGGGCACCAAAAAATGTAAAGGGCATTGGAAGCTAAGATGGGGAAAGGGTGGGAGGAAAGTGAGGGATATAAACTTACGTATCCAGTACAGTGAACACTGTCTTACTAAAAGCCCTGATTTGAGCATTATACAGTGTATCCATGTAACAAAAGCTCTTGTACCCCCTTGATATCTTGAAATAATTTAAAAAAAAATTTTACAAAATTGTTTGTAGCATGTGATGTTCCAAAAGACTTTCAGACTATGTAGTCATTTAGAATAGCAAGGTCGATTTTCATGGTATTCATAAACTCATTTGTGGTAAATTAATCTGTTTCTATGACTTTTTTTTAAAGAAAAGTCAAAGCATCTTTATGTTCTCATCATATTTTCATACGTGTTTCCATGAATACTGATGCTGTTAACATTCTGGATTTCTAGAGAAATCCCATATCTATTTCTTCACAGAATAGGAAGAATTTTCATATAAATTCAGGATACCTGGTTATCCTTTACATATTGACTTTTTTTTTTTAACTTAGCATATGTAGGAAAAGTCTTACTGCATTGTAAGAAAGGGGTCAAATGAACTAAAAAATAAATTCTGATATAGTGGAAGTAATATAAAAAGAGCTAAGCAAAACTATATTTTAAGATCTATGAAAGGGACTCTACATGCTTCTCAAATATGCGTTAACATTATCTACTCAGTATAATTGCATTGGGGAATTTATGGTTGAATATTCTTTTCTTCTTTTTTTAAATACGAATATACTTTCAAGTCAGATACAGTTTTGTGGGAGCTAGGCTGGTACAATTTTGTAAGATGGGCATTTTAAAAAATAGACTTTATTTCTGAGAGCACTTTTGGTTCGCAGTAAATCTGAAAGGAAGGTACAGAGATTTCCCATATGCTCCCTGCCCCAACACATGAATAGCATCCGCTATTACCAGCATTCCCCACCAGAGTGGTGTATTTATTACAATTAAGAAACCTATATTGACACATTACTATAGGAGGGGGCATTTTCAATGGGTAAGAGCACAAAATATCTTACTTTGGAAATATTTCAAAAACATATGACTATATGAACACATTGCTAAGACCCTCCCAGTCTTGGAAGGGGTTCAGGACAGTACAGGGTTCTGAAGTTTCAGCATCATTAGCTTCACGGTAAATTTTCCACTGCATGCTGTTAGAAAGAACATCATTATACCATTAGAAAAATAAACTGTTTTTCTAATTGGCCTCTAGAAGATTATACCAACTTACACACCCACTGGCAAAAGGTATCAGAACCCATTTCCCTATATTTGCCAACCCATTTACACTCATAGCTTTAAGTCTTCAACAATTTGGCAATTAAAAAAACATTATTGCTTGTTTTTATTTTTTTTAATTACTACTGAGACAGATTTTTTTCCCTATGTTTATGGACACATTTTTTTTTTCTTATATGGATTATATGTTCATGTCTTTTCCCTTGTTTTTGTTTTGTTGTTTTATTTGAGACAAGGTCTCACTGTGTTGCCTGGGATAGAGTGCGGTGGCATCATCATGCTCACTGCAACCTCAAACTCCTGCGCTCTAGCAATCCTATTGCCTCCCAAGTAGCTGAGACTACAGGCAAAAGGCACCATGACTGGTTAATTTTTTTTTTCTATTTTTAGTCTCACTTTTGCTCAGGCTGGTCTGGAACTCCTGACCTCAAGCGATCCTTCCTCCTCCGCCTCCCAAAGTGCTAGGATTAGAGGCATGAATCACTGCGCCTGGCCATCTCTTGTTTTTGATTCGCATACTCATCTTATTCTTTTCTTCATGGATTCTCACTTTAGTATTATTACTAAAAAAAATTTTTTATATTTCTTGAAATTAGATAAACTTATACATTCTTGTAGTCTTTTTAATTTAATATATTCATTAAATCAATTTACTTGTCTTCAATTTAGTGTAACATAAAGAAAGGGCATTTTACATGTTTTTAATTTTACTGCACTGTGATTTGTGTGTGACTGATTCACTTTTAATTTGGATAGTTTATTGTGTTTATATTTGGGATCCAGAATGTGAAATTTTTTGTTACTATTTCACTGATACTTTATAAAAATATATAATTTCTGTTTGTGTTGTTTGATGTTTTATATATATGTTTATACACACAACACACAACACACACACACACACACACACACACACACACACATAGAGAGAGAGACAAAGAGAGGATCTTGCTCTGTTTCCCTGGCTACAGTGCAGTGATGTCATGATAGCTCACTGCAACTTCAAACTTGTGAGCTCAAGCAATCCTCCTGCCTCAGTCTCCCAAGTAGCTGAGACTACAGGCATGCAATACCATGCCTGGCTAATTTTTCCAGTTTTTGTAGAGATGTGGTCTGACTATGTTGCTCAGGCTGGTTTCAAACTCCTGGCTTCAAGTGATCCTCCCGCTTTGGCCTCCCAATATGCTAGGATTACAGGTGTGAGCCACAGTGCCCAGCCACAATATATAACTCTTTAAAAACCTATCAAATATATAAGTGAATTACTCTTATTCTTAATTATTCCATTTCTGCTTGGTACATTTTTAGATACATAATGTTATATTTCCCAGTAAGACTGAATTTATATCAATTCTTTTTTATTTCTACCAACTTTCTTATTGTGTACTTTAATGCAAAGATATTTGCTATAAAACAATTTTTAATATTATATATTATTTGAAATTTTGTTTTTATTTCCCCCAAATTGGCCCTCTTGATCCAGTATAATATTTTTGTCTTTGAAAAATCATTTGTGTGAATACATCATACTTGTTTTTTGGATATACTTTTTCAACTCCTTTATATAATGTGCATAATTAATTATTCTACATTCAGTTAGGAAAACCATTTCCAGGTGGTTGGATATGTGGTAAAACCAGATAATTACATAAGCAGGAGCCTGTTGTTGAATTTTCTTTCATGTAAAATAAATTCCTTGATCAGAAGAAATAGGATATGCAATGCCTTGAGAGTGGACTGTGCATTTGGAGTCCACAAATGGTGGTGATCACAAAGGTATTATGGGCAGAAAAAGCAAATCCAAATATAGAATATGTGCATCTGTCCCAGTGGGGGTGAATCTCTGCCTGGCTGTGAGGGAGAAGGTTGTATAATCAGACTGTAAGCAGGTAAATGGCTGGTGCACTTGGGAAATGGTGCCTGATCTACTCGCTGTGACATACTTAAAATGCGATGAAATAGTGGGTGTGTACATACAATTGTAAAGATTGAGATGAGGACAAAAAGAAAAGGATTGAGAAGCCCTAGAGCAGGTGGATGCAAGAGGAGGAATAAAGAGCCCAGCAGGCTGAGTTCTAGAGAAGGAAAAACAGAAAGCAGAGGCTTGAGGGCTGGAGGCTGAGAACAGAGACTAACAGGATCTTTTTAAAAGGAAAAACAAATCAGTGTTTTGTTAGTAAATTTCTTCTTCTCTCTAATGTAATACTAAGTAAAATCTCTATGATTGCTACTGTTTTTGTGATACTGAACTTTGTTTAGGGCTGAGGGTTGAAGAACATGAAGAGGTTACAACCAAATAAAGAGGCTTTTAGTTTTCATAGAGGAAAAATCAATTGCTCCCAAATCCTGCACAGAAATGTTGGGAAAATACACACAGTTCATCTGTTTGCAGAAGCTCAAACATTATGAGTTTGCTTGGAAGTTCTCTTGTTTTGCCTACACTGCATCCTGCCCTGGTACCCTGAGGGAGGTGAAAGAGAAGAAAAGGGAAAAGAAAAAGCAGAAGAGGACAGGACAGAGAGGGGAAAGGAAGAAAAAGAAAAGAAACACATGAATGAGACCAACGGTTCAACATTTATATTGTAAAAAAGTCTAAAAAGGAGAAAAGTAAAAGCCAAAATAATTTATTTTTTATAATGTCAGTATGAGACGTTTCTTTTAAAATGTGGATTAACCTTTTAAGTCAAGTGTCACTCCCAATACATAACCCTGGCATGCATTCCCATTATTAGGGGGATATGGTCCTGATAATTTGCAAAAGGTGACGGTGAAGGTTACGTCTCTGACTGACAGCTGCAGATTGGTTTGTCTACAGTAATACCGTCTCTGAGTAAAAGACACCTAGCAGTTCCCTGGTGTTACTGGCTTCTGCAGGGTTTTGTCTCCTCTTACCTTCTGTGATTATGGATACAATTTTATCTTTACTATTACATTTTTAGAACCAAATGGTCACATTTTCTTTAGTTGCTTTTTCCTAGTGTCCCCTTCTCCTAAAATTTCTCCAAATGCTTTGACATTTAAATCTGTAGGGAGGACTACAGACATATTATTACTGGATTTAACTAAATATCAGAAGCAACCAGAACAGCCCCCTAAAAAGGAAAACTTCAATTTAATTCTCCATAGCCTATGTCTCACTAAACTTAAAAACAGTCTGTTTATTTATAAGCCACTTTATCAATAATTTAAAGTAATATTTTTATCTTCAAATCTATTATGTTTAGCTTTTATAATTAATGGCAAATATTTCTGACATCTTTTTAAGCTGCAGCAATGAAATAATTATTGAGAATAGAATTATGTACTTTTTAACAAGCATAAATTAAAATATCAACTTATTTAAATTGTATGATACAAAATGTTAAATCATCCATTCCAAATACCTTATAGAAATTTCCAGTTTTCTTTGGGGAAACTCTGAATATTTTTTTTCAAAATTTGTCATAATTCTCAGGTTGTTTTTATTTTGAAGGACAACATAGCATACGTTTAAAAAGAAGCTGGCTTCAATTCTGCAATCACGAACACTGTTGCTGTCAACGATTTACAAATTAAATCACTTTACTCATTTTGGTCTCTGTAACTTTACCTGAAAACTGGTGAAATAGCATATGTCTCATAGGGCTACTGAGAAAATTAAGTAAGAAAAAACAAAAAGCACTTGCACCCTGCCAAACACATATTAGGTGCTAAATAAATAGTAGTCATAGATGACTATTTCGGGCCAATTAAGTAAATGATATGAGAAAACCTTACTATAGTGTAATTGTTAATTCTGTAAAGGAAATCTAGAAATATTTCAGCTAGTGGAATGCTAGAGTTACTAGACTGTTAAATAAGTTGTGCCACCACTCTTTATCTTAAAGTGAGGGTAAAAATAATGCTTACTTTGTAGTGTTATTATGTGAAAGAAGAAAGTTCATTACTGCAAAATGTGTGGAGCAGGGACTGGCTTATGCCTTATATAATTATATAGAGATTACACAAAGATTTGTTAAATAAATTAGTTGAACAGGGTAGAAATTTTACTACTCAATAAATGCATGGTATCATGAAACTGTCCATCAAATAAGCTTTTATGCTATGTGTTCATAGGTTAAGAACTACTCTGCAAACCACTCATTTACATACATTTATGTTTGTTGATCTGAAAGATATTATTTATCTGGAGTAGGTGTAATTTTCTATGCTCGTGACTAGAGTCTTGGTACATAAAATATAATCCCCAGACCAAAGGCATCAGCATCATGCAAAATATCAGGACCCACCCCAGCACAACTGAATCAGAATCTATGTTTCAACAGGTTTTCCAGGTATTTTGAGTGTATTACTTTAAAGTATATGTTTCTAACATCACATTTTTATAAAAAGTAAAGGAATACAAGATTAGAGAAAACTCACAATAGCGTGGCATATATTTTTCTTTGTAAGAATATTTTAATTTAAATAATAAAGCATTTATAAATTAAAATCTTCTTATAGCAATTTCTTCTAACTATAGATCTGACTTTTTTTCAATTTTTCCTTTCTTTTCTTCTGATTTATATAACAAAATCAGTATGTTTTATTATTACTGGTAGCCATTTTGATTAGTTTTTTGTGACTGTTTTATGTTCTGTTTTGTTTTTAATTAAGAAGTATAGTGAAAACATCTACTAGATGGGTAAACTTATTTTCCTATTTCTGAGATGAGGTACAATTGCAGGAAGTGGAAGATTGAAGACCTCTGGGAGAAACAGGCTGTCCAAAGGTGAATGAGTGTCCTTTACAACATAGCTTCTTGAAAGGAAAGACAGGATGGCAATATGTTAATAGGTTTGACATCACACTTGCCAATTTTGACCCAGAGGTCACTGGTCCTCTGAGTGATGAAGTCTACTTGCTTGAGATTTGAATGGAAAAAGCATTTATGTTATTTGTCCCCAGGAGTCATGTTATCTACTGGAATGCTTGAATTCTGGACCTGTCAAAGCTGAGATATGTGAAGTCAGTTAGGACTTGATTATTCACAAATATACGGCACAATATTATAACAGATGCCACCCATGAGCACACACGTAACATACACTTTTCCTTAGCAGCTATGGTAATGTGGTTGACCTACATCATAGCATCAGGTAAGCCCTGTGCAATTTTGTGTTGTGCTGCTGAGGATTTGATGAAGACTTGTAAAATTTTGTATTGTGTTACTCTGGATTCAATGAAGATTTGTAAAATTCCTTCTGATAACTTGACAGTTCCCTTGGATTTGAAGATACTTCAGATACTTTATGATGTTTATCTTCTTTTTTAAGAAATTTATTTTAGAGACAATTCATATTTTTCAGGAGAAATCCTACTACAGTACACTTTGTGTATTTAAAAACAGGCCAATCATGCTTCAGAAAAAATCAGTTTTTAATGCTAAACATGTATTGCATGGTAACAATTCAAGGGAAAAAGCTCTCAGGTATTAACTTGAACTCCCACATAATATAATTAGGCTTGAGGGATTGAAGTGAAGTTTAGCAATGAGCCACATTGTGTCATTCTGTACACTCTCTACTTTTTTTCCTGAGGGTTACCACCTATTTTTTTGACACCTTCTCCTTTTCCCGTCTCACCTGCTGCAAATGAACACACCCAGCTAAGGAGAGAGATACAGGCATACCACCACCAATGCCAAAACACTCAGGATCAGGGGAGAAGGAGAAAAACTCAGGGTTACCTAAATTTTCTAGTGATGTTATAATATTCTATGTCTAATGTTAGATGTATGTATATATGTTATATGTTTATATCATGTATAATGTTATAATTTTCTAATGTAGAAATACTAAGTAAAGGCATCAGACTCACATAAGCCTGTGTTAGAATCCTAACTAATAATCTCCATGCGATGTGGATGAATACATGACTTAGAGTTTTCTAAGCTTTAATTCCATTATCTTTAAAATAGTAATTATACTAAACCTAGCTAATGAGTCTGTTGTAGTGATAAAGATGGATAATGTGTGTTTAGAGGACACTTGAGACACAGATACATTTGGTATGTTTGCTTAGGTGATACTCTTCCCTAAAGCACTTTCCAACCACTTTAAAAAAGACCAAGCATTTATTTCTTTCTCATAATATATAGAGTAGCTCAGAATATCTTCATTCTTGTCAGGGAATGAAAATGGTGTTCACTCTTAGGGTTGACTAAGATATAGATATACACATATTTGAAGGAATGGTGTCGCTAAGAAGTTGGCAAAGAAATAAGTTTTAGTATGATAAGGAACACCCCAAACCACACAGTCCCAAGAAATAATTCTCTCATAATAAGCTACACCCAGCTAGAAGGCCAGTAGGTCAGAAGGATGGAGAGGTTCCAATTGCAGTTATTATAAAAGGTTCACATTTAGAGCTGGTCTGATTCATCCTGGTGTCACTACATGTCATCTGGTTTGACAGAAATTTCCCAGGTCCGATAAATCTTGCACAAGAGACTTCCTTAGCAGGCCCAAGACATTTTACCTAGGAGGCTTCTTTTTTTTATCTCATGGACTGTGAGGGTTGGGTACATTAGTGGTTAGGGAGGGCTAACGACAGAGCTTTCTGCTCCAATGACACTGGCAAATCCGTAGGTTGAATTATAGTCATGGTTGTAGATTTACAGATATGCTTAGTAGAACCTTAGTTTAGTAGAGATGGTAATGAATTTTCCCAAGTTAGGACAGGGATAATTTATAAACATAACAAAGACATTCATTGGAAATAGCCAAAATACCTGTTGGGAACTGAAGGAGCATTTTTCATGGGGCTGGATTTCCTGCATCAGAAGGAACTTTTGATAATAGATTTAATGGTTGCTATGGCATTAATTGAATAATCACAAGCTAGTAAGAATTGAGGACATTTTTATTTCTTTTATGGTGCACAAAACGTAATGCCTTGCATGGAAGGTATGTAGTAAAGTTCCTCATCCTCCATTTTGATATAATTTATTTCTAATATAGTAAACAATATAAACCTCTTCAATTAAACATTAGTTTGTATTAGAATTTAACAACTGCCATAGTATAAATACTAGATGTAAATTATGGCCATAATGTGATGATCATAAAAATGTCCAAATAATAGTTTTTCTCCTTGCTTTGTGATTGATAAAGTGCTTTCATATGTGTTATCTGTTTTAATATTTTCAACAACGTTAAGTATTACTTTTTACATTTCAAAGATGAGACTCAATCATTGATAGGAAAGAGAAAAATTTCTAAAAACAGTTAAAGAAAAAATAGTGCAGTAATATTAATCATCACACAGTAGAAAACATATATATTCATATATTTTCAAAATAAGAAAAGGTAAAAATATAAATTTAAATTTATCTGCTTTTGATTTTATTGTAGTCAAACTTTTGCTTCTAAAAATTTTGTCAGGTATAAAACATCATGATTTAGTAACGTTTTACCCTGCTTCATTGGCATTTTAAATTAAGTACACAAAAGATGCTAAATGGATGAAAAATTGGCTGAATTGTAATAATCAGTAGAAATATGATTATCTAGTGGATTTTCATTGGGATTCAAGTTAAGTCTGATCTTTGTTAACATTTGTATAAGGGAGGAAACTAATATAATCAGTAAATGTTACTCAGAAGGAAGATGGTACTAAATCTACTGAAGTCCTAGAGAAATATAGATAGGTAGGAACTTACTTTAGGGGATTAGTAAAATAAAATCCACTTATAACCAAATATGCATTAGTAGATTTGAAAAATGAAATGAAGCCCAAACAAATATTCATGAGGTGGCCTATACAAGTTGTCAAATGTAAAGTCACATAAATATGTGTTGGTGATGTATGTTAGAGACAAATGAGAACTAATATAACAGTGTTCCTCCAAAGAGGACCTTTTGTGGCATATCCACATGTTCCATGTGAGTAAATAGACACTAATAATTTGGATAGGTTCATTATGTTTTATTTTGTGACTAAACCTGAAAACATATCTAATTCTAATGCAAGGGGAAAATAAGAGGGTTATGGTTCAGAGAGAAATAACAAACAATTTGCTTATGTAGAAAATTGACTTAGAATATTTGATTTCTCCTTAAATAAGTCAATATGCATTAAGCTAACCACACACTAATTTAGTTAGAGTAGAAAATGGTAATACATGCTTTTGAAAACAACTATATTAACATAGAAAGGTAATCATCACAATAGTAAATAATAAATCAAGTGACAGATTTTAATTATCATTGTGGCTTGATTTTGATTAATGTTACACTATTTAACAGTACTTCTCAAATACATAATTCAAGTATTTTGAAAATGTTGTTCCGGCAAAAATCTATTAATAGTCAATAAACCAATGGTTTCTTAAACCAAAGTACAATTTACTATCCAGCTACTTAATGACTTTTCCTAATGAAAACTCTCCACTCATTATTCACTTAGCTCTCTTCACTTATTTAAATTGATGAAAGTCCACTGGGAAGGGATTTTTACAACATTTATGTTGATTTTGTACAAGCTAAGCCAGGAATCGGCAAACTTTTCTCTTTAAAAGTCCAGATGATAAATACTTTAGTCTTTGCAGGTCATAGAGTCTGTGTTGCAACTACTCACCTCTATCATCATAGTGCAAAAGCATCTATAACAATATACAAATGAGTGAGCATGGCAGTGTTCCAATAAAACTTTATTTATGGCTGGATTTGACTTGCGGGGCATAGTTTGCTGATCCTTGACCCAGGCAATTGTCAGTTCTTAAATAACAATGACAGAATAAAACCTTTAAACACATCCCAAATAATATTATACAATAGATATACAGTATGTCTAAATCTACAATGCAATAATGAAATATTTATTACAACTGTGTTTTTTTTTTTTTTTAATCAGACTAGTCATATAGCTCTTTTATGCTGGTTTATGAGTGAGACCCAAGTGAAAGAGGACAGCCAAATGTTAAAGCAATGCCAATGAACCCCCTACTTAATTTTTACTTTTGTTATGCTTTGGTGTGATGTCCATGTTAAATGTAAACATGAAACATTTTCTTTGAGCACAAGTGAGTTTTAATCTAACCTGAAGCCAGACTTCCAAAATTGAATGAGTATGAAGGTAATTGCTGAAATTCTATAATCTCTAGTCTCAGGAATATTTTTAAGATGCATTTTAAGTTACATGCTAAAAACAAGTACACCACTTTTCTCATTATTTGCCATACTCTTATCCTTCAAACAACCAAAACATTAGAGTGAAGAAAACTGTAGACATTCTGGTATTTAACATGTCTAGAGCAAGTGAAATAAATTTGACACTTTCCTATGTTGTTGAATAAATGCATTGCAATTTCTGCATTTATCTCCAATAAATATACTATGTTCACAAGATGAGTGAATTTAAATTCAGGAATGCAGCAAAAAGTTATGATGGCAGGAAAAAATGAAAGAAAAAATTGAGAACACTCATTCAAATCCTGTCCATTCTAAAAACTAATGTCAAATTTTACCTTTTCAAGAAAGTTTGATTTCATGGATTGAATTAGAACAGAATTGAATTAGAAAATAACCTAACATATCTTTCCATGAAAATGAAACTATTAAAATAACTTATTTTTTAAGTATGTGATAACTAGATTGAATAGGGTGCACAGAATTGAAAACACCTGGATTCTATTGTTAATTTCTCTAATTATTGGCTACACAATTTCTTCATTCTTCATTTTAATATCAATATATACTTCTAATTATCAAGAAAACAATACAGTCACAAAATATACAAATTGAATTGGAAGGAGAAAAGGAATCAGCATTCTTACTATTTGTTTTCTGTCTTTGATCTCCTTTAATTCAAGTAGCACCATCAAGACCTTCAATTATGCTCAAGGTGGAAACCAGAGAAAATAGAATGGAAATAACCTAGTTGACCATGTATGTTGTCAAAGTGAGATGTCAGCTAAATGAATGGAAGATGTATTTGGCATCTGGTCAATTTAAACCTATGAAGAAGGCAGATCACATCAATATTTTGGGCAAATGCTTAGGTAAATAATAAATATTATCTATATGGGAGGTAGCTATTATATTATAACATGTCTTCTCACAAAATCTCTGACAGTAGCAATCTGGACAAAGGTTTTCTGTTTAGAAACTAGAAAACACACATAAATGAAAAGAAAAGAAAATTAAAGTCACTCCAAACACCCTGACCAAAGAAAGTGATACTTACTATTTTGGTTTGCATTTTAATATGTATATAGGTAAATAAATGTAGTTTTACAAAAAATGACCAAACTAAGCATAATGAGCTGAACTCAGTTTTTTAACTCACAATATAATATAAAAATTCTAGTTTTTAAAATGCACAGTGGTACAGCCACTTTTAATGATTGCTTATTATTCAATAATTTGAATATTCATTATTTAATTAATCCTGTATTGTTGACCATTTATGCTGTGTCTGGTTTTTCAGCTAGATAAGCAATTGTTTTGTGAACAGCCTCATTTTTACAAACATATTATTTTAAAACACTTCCTTATTGTATTAGTTTCCTATTGCTGCTGTAACAAATTATCACAACTTTAGGGACTTAATAAAATGAATTTCTTATCAGTCTACTACCACTATAATAAGCCCAAACTCCTCAGCTTGACATTTGGGTCTCCTAGTCTGGAGCCCAAGCAAACTAGACATCCTGCCACTTCTGCATTCTCAGTACATACACACAGACAGAAACCAATCTGTCAAAAATTCTTCCCATTATTAGACAATTAGATGAAACATTTGGTACCCCTGGATGCCTGGTCAAAGGTACTTTCCCTGAGGAATATTCCCAAAACTGATTATAAATGCACTCTATACATTTATTTTCTTTTAGGGTGGGAATTATGCAGGATTTCTGACTTTGTAGAGCACAACCTTGTAGCAGTATGGCAAACGCTGAGGATGACTCTGTGGGAAGCTCCACGTTTTATGCATTCCACTTGGCCAGATCAAGTCTTGGCATGCCATTACCAAGGAGCTGTGAAGCCTAAGGAATCTTTTCTAAACTACTGATATTAAAAAATAAGTTCTGATCAACTCTGCTAGAAGAATGACTGAACTATTTTTCTATTCTCTCTATAGGAACAAACACTGTAAGAATCATTATCATATGAACAGCTAACCAAGGATCATGTGCCCCAAAATGTAGAACAAAGTATTAGAACATTAACTATTCAAAATATTTTGCTATGTTTGGTTTTGTGTTTTTGTGTTACTTATCAGTGTTTTAAAGTTAGTAACTTATAGTAAATTATTTTTTCATTCTAATTGTATATCCATGCATGAACCTAATTGAATGGATAAAAATTTGGCTTTAATCTTTCCTGATTTTGCTCATTGCATATGGCTCCTTGTTTTCTTTTCCCTTGTTACTCCACTTTTTACAAAGGCATTTTAAAGTCTTTCTCTACTTTCTTCAGTTTCAATAGTAACAGCTTTGACTTAAAATTAATTCATTGTTTAAACCAAATACCCTCATCATCTGTTTTATTTTTTAATCTATAATACTCACATACATTGATCAAACACATTTATGGTCTGTCACTGTTTCCTGTAGTAGCAACATTTGACATTCTATCAGCTTTAGCATCTTCCAGGGACTTTCCTGTGACCTCTATGCAGACAGGCATATATTTCTGCTGTTTAAATCAGACACAAAACAGCTTCAGATTATCTTAAAAAAATAAGAATTCCAGTTGTGAAATTTTGACATCGCACACTGTCACTATTTCCTGTCTGTAAATTATGACCAATACCATAACAAACTTACTTGCATTATATCTACTGGCCTTACAATCAATTCATCCACCTCAGGTAATACAGCATGGTAACATCATGCAAAGTATAATCTTCCTGTAGATCAGCAATGTCAAAAGGGACAGATTTGAAAAACACAACAAAAATAAAACCGTTGCATTGTTATTGGTTTGGGGAAGCTGTATTTGAAATGCAGGTGTGGTTTTTCCTCTATCCAGCTGCAGCTCGTGTGTGTAGACAAAAAGAGGAGTCAATACAGAGAAAGTCAAATTTCTATGTTATCCCTTTCCCTAATCTGTCACAGGCCAGTGATTGGGTTAATAGACTGGAGAAAAAGCTATCTTGTCAAGGTAAACCAAACTTTCATCACAACTAGGTCCCACCATCAATGGGTTGTCCAAAAACGGGAACAAAAAGAAAACAAAATCTCTAACAATCTTTCATTTTATCTTGCAGAGCACCTGCTGCTCCAAATGATGCCAAACTGACTGACAGCAGGTAGTTTTTAAAAAAAACCAGCTACTTTTCTCCCCTAGGCTTCTCATGCCTTTACTGAGCCCGTGGCATGGGATTGTTCAGCAGGAAACGTCAATAGTGCCTGCTGTCAACACAATGTGTCTATGTGCATTTTTTAAAGGCTCTTCTTTCTTGAAGTTTAGTTGTCAAGAACCTCGCTTTTAAATAGATTTCAGTGTCAATACGTGCTGCTTCCCACTAATGTTAAGAAATGGCCACAAAGAGCAGGGTCAGATGCTTTGTCAGGATGTTGGCAGTGCTGATACTTATTGGCCGCCTACCCATCAGGAAACCTCTTTAGAAACCTGGAAGGGCTGGATGAAAAGGACACTATTACAGCTTCTTTCATGAAGTGTTTTCATCATCACCAGTCCAAATATAATGTGTGTGCGTGTGAGTATATATTAGACATACACTCAAAATGTATTTTTGTCCTGGATATCGAGTGTCTATATTATTGAGCAAATGCAGTGACAAACTAAGAGATACATGTAAGAGGTTTAACATTTTCTAATGTATGTAAATTATTACAGAGACAGAAATATCGGCTGTCAGTTTCTGCAGATGACACAGCTTTTCATGTTTAAAGTAGCCCCCATGTAGTCTGTAAACATACTTTCCCCAAATCCATCTATAGACAGAATTTTTTTTTGAGGGAAGAGACAATTTTGCAGCTTTATTTCTTATTCTATGTAAGCTGATCAATTTTAATTTACCTCATGTTTTTAAAATGTAAATCAAATAAATAGAATGTGTGATGCTTTTAGCATAAACCTCTTGAGCCTCAATATAATTGTGGACATTTACTGAAAGCATTGAATTAGATTCATTTATTCTTTCTTTTCTACTAGAAAATATTCTAAGTACTTTAAACACACAATGCATTGTGTTGTGTACCTCATGGTAATGAGAGATTAATTTCTTTACTAACCAAGAAAAGTAAATTCTAGCATATAGCTGGAAACAGACATAAAAACTAAAGTGAGTAAGAATTATAGCAGGAACACAGCAGTAGCAATTGAGAGGAAACAACTGATTCATTATGATGGGAAAAATAGAGAGCTTCGTGAAGGAAGTATCTTTTAATTTGAACTTTGAAAGATGATCAGAACGTCTGTAGTTGGAATTGGGGTAAGGAATGGTAGGAAAAGTATTCAATATTGGGAAATTGGTATGAACGATTTATTAGAAGTAATTCATGGTTTTATGTGTATGTGGAGTAGGGAGGGAAATGAGCCATGCATTGAAGTTAACAAATAAAATAGCACCAATAACTTATCCTATGAGAAGTTATTGTGAGACATGGTATATACAATTAGGACTTTTTCAATTTGTTCGTTCACTTATCCAGTCATTTTTTATAACAAAAGTCTGTTGAGGTCTTACTATTGACCAGGTTCTATTTTACGCACTGGGGACATAGAGGTAAAAAAAATAAATGTCTTGTTTTTCATGTAACTAACATTTTAGTAAAGGAAGACAGAAAATGAATGAATAAACAGAAAGGTACATAAATATCAAGCGGGATTAATTGCAAAGAAGACAAAAAGGCAGGGTAATAGTATAGGCAGATAGATGGGATGAATAGAAAATGGTACTATTTTATTACTGTGGTCATAGCAGACCTCTCTGAAAGATGGCATTTGAGCCAAGATTTAAAATGGACAAAGTCAAGATCTACGCAGAGATGAGAGGAAGAATGTTCCATGTAGAGAGAACAGTATGTACCAAAGCCCTGAAGAGGAAACCAATTATCTTTCTCAGTTTTCATATCAAGTGAAGAGGCACCATCACATAATCTGAAGTCTGTAAAACAGTGTTTCGTTTCTTTAAGTATCCATAAGAAGTAATTGACTTAGTGAGAACAATTGAGACATCAATGTTTTAGGAAAGAGGGAAACTTTTAGTTTTCAATAGAATAATAGTTTTCTAATAGTTCTGAAAACGGGGTGGAACTTTGTGCTGGAGCACAGGAATACGTTTTCAGAATTTCTTTGCTGTACTTGAGCATGAATTATTTAGGGCTATACCATCCACAGTCACATAATTTCATACAATCAGAACTTCAGTTCTATTTCAGTTAACTCTCCAGATGATGTTATTATTTTAATAGTTCATATGAAAAGAAACAAAATAGTAGAAATGATCTCACATAGAAAAATAGAATGAATAAATCCTGATAATTGGCAAAACATTGTTATCTTTGCCTAGTTTTTACTTTTGTCTAAAGAATAAGAAAATTTTACAATAGTGTCATTATTCTGAGTGGTGTCAAAGCATGCTAAATCCATAGTCTGGGTATTGTGGAACAATGGTAGCCTGGAAGACTGGACAGCTTGCATCAAAAAATATATATGAAAAATGAGAAAACAAGTGATGACTGTTCAGTTAAGATTCCCAACACAGCTAAATTAAAGAAAGTTGTTGCCTTAGCAGGAAGAAATTTCAACATATCCACAAATTGAGTCAAATTAATAGAAATTTTTCTTTTATAAAATAAGAAGCTGGAGTTATTTTTTTACATATTCCTTATATACTAATATGTTACAGATTAGAAATGAAAGTTCAAAAACGATGCAGTTTGCTGTCTTTGAAGATCTTATTTTGCCAAAACCTACTGCTTATATTTATGAGTAAGCAGGAATATTTAATGAAGTATTTCCAAGTTAGGTATAGGCTTGTACCTTTCATGAAAGTCACTATCATTTGCTGACAAATTGTTCCTATAAGTTTCCCAGTAGGAGGCTGATCCTAATAGAATAACAGCAATTGACGGAGCTGATGAGGGGAACAAATTCTGCACCCTCATTACATCTGAGATGCTCCAGTTAAGGAAGTTTTGTGTGATTTAAGTGCTCCGATGGTAGCTAATGCAAGCTTGGGCATTGTATCATTAGAGAGTTGAAGACTCATGTTTCTGCACCATAAATGGAAATTCATTTGCTGTTCTTATCTCTGCTTTTGCAGTTGTTACTTATCCTGCTTAAGTTAGGGATATACAGGTTTCTTATTAAGGAAACTTCAGAGCATTCTGAGTCAAACTATTGTATTTGCAATTGTTTCTTTTCCTGCTTAAGTTAGGGATATATATGTTTCTTATTCAGGAAACTTCACAGCACCTTGAGTCAAAGTTCTACTTCAGCTATTGCCATACCTATTTGGCTACATGAACCCGTAATCATTTCTCTGGTTTCTGAAGAAGGTAAATATAAATACAGATCATCCTTTAGGTATTTGTATCTTAGCAAGGCTTAATAGTATATAAGTAAATATATACTGATTTAAATAGAACAGACATATCATGCATGGCTATAAGATTAATGATAGCCATAAAGCTGACTCAAACTTCTTACAGGGCCAACACTATGTGTGGCTTCGCAGTATGGTGCAACCTGGACTGTGGATTATGGGATCTCTGTAACAGGACTTAAAAACCCTAGTTGTCTTAGAGACAAGGCCACCTCAGCACAAATGCAACTTTCATGACCCTAAAACAAAGCTTATCCTTACAAGAACAGCTTAAACTCTTTTTGTGAAAGAGAAATACTTGGTTATTGACCTGGACTAAATACAGGTATAAGAAAGAAGGAAAAATTACCCAAACCTTGAGAATGGTCTGCAGACGGAGACCCTCCTGGTCAGTCGGTCATCTGCCCCCTGACTGTGTCTGGTCCATACCACAGCCTACTCTAGCTATTCATCTGGTAAGAGCACTGACAGAATAAACGGTTCGACCATCAGAGATGGTGCCTAAGACTCATCTTTGATGAGAGTCAGACTAAAGGGGAAAGGTCACCCATGCAGAAGCTGGTTAAGTAGGACTGCCGGAGAGCCCCGAACGTGACAATCAGTTTATGAAGTACTTATTCCTACCAGTTACAATGATTAGGAAAATGCTTCAGCATTTGGGACACATATGAAAATTTTATCCCTATCTCCTCCTCTATAACTAATTTACAGTATCCTCATTTATTTGATCATTTATATATGTATGTCACTTTGTTAAATTCTTTCCTGTACATTAAAATAGATGATAAAGAACCTGCCCACCAAGATTATAATTTATGAATTTGCAGATATAAAAGATGCCATGGAGAAATTTTTGTTAATCAGTGTTCCTGAATATAAATATAAGAAATAGATATAATTATGATTTAGTCAAAAGAGAGGTAGATGGAGAACATTAAAATTAGATACACATGGTTGTAAATCCATGATTTACCATTTGCTAAGTATATATCTAATTATTATAAATAATTTATCTCATTATTTTTATTATTAAGAATTATTGTTAATCATTACAAAGTTTCAGATTTATACAATGGGCATAATATTTCCTCAGAATGCTCTCAAAAAGGTTAAATGAACTAAGGTAGTAAAGTGCTGAACAGCTTTCTTGGTAAATATTATGACATCAAAGATTGCTACTTTTTATTACTGAAAGAACTCGGGGAAAAAAACAGGTGATTTAAGGTTTGTTGCAACTACAATTTTGTTTAGTTCTTAGGTTCTCCTGAAATAAAATTTCTATAATACTTGCCTCAACGTGAGATTTAAATTTATAATGATATTGATAATTATAAAGTAAAAAATAACAGTAATAGAACATTGATTTTTCATTCCTTATACTAAAAATGTCATGTCAAGTAATCCTCATCTTTACACTGAAAAAGAGGTATTGTCCTCACAATTATACAAATGAAGAAACCATAGAAGAGATACATCCATAAACTTGCCCAAATTTTAAATAAAAAAATGGCACAGTCAGGAAACACAAAAATTCAAAGAATGTTATACATATATTATGCATTTGAGTATTTTAAATAAATATGTTAAGTAATCATGTCATGACTAATGTACTCCTAATGTATATCTTTGTTAATAAGAAATTAGTTTGTAATGAAAATAAAAATGTGCAACATTAGAAAAATAAATTATGTATATGTATAAATATGTGCATGTATATGTACATGTATAAAGATTTTCTATCACATGAATATCTTAAAGGCAGTTATTTAGGTCACTATAAATCAATCATTTCACATAGTAAAGTGCCGTTTTTATTATTTCTATTTGTGGAGTATGAAATTCTTTATAGAACAAAACATTCAGAGAAATGCCTTTATATTGTTTAATTCATTTACCATGACTGCTATTGAAAGTTGCTTTTTAAAAAGTAATTTGAAAGACAAGAATATAAAACAAACAATCAATAGTTTGAGCTCTATACTCACAATGCATCTCTGTATATAAATTAAATTAACCACAAAATATATTTTTGAGTGTTTAATAAAATGTCAATATAAAAATAAAAACAGAAGAAGAGAGTTGCAGCTTTTCCTATATCCATAATCTGAATTTTTTAAATGCCACTTTTTTCCTCAGTTGCTTCTGCTTATAAATAAGGGAACAGGATGATAATACACTTCTGCTGTATCACAAAGGCAATATGAAGACTATGAATTAATAATTCACAAAATAACAACATAGGCATGTTCTATAACTATATTTATAATAAAAATATGGTGAAAAGATTCAGAGAATAATAAATGTATTAGAGATTCTAAAACATGAAATTACAAAAGGCAGGCATAAATCATAAAAGAAAACCATTTTCTAGTAAAAGAATTTGAACAAAGATGGAACAATTGCCTTGGTTATTATTAACATAACTTCAGAAAAAATATGGAATTTATAATGCTGTCTAAAAACACTTTGTGTGATCTGATAGAAAAAGCGTTTTTTAGAAAATCAGTGCTGGATGAAATGAATTATAGGTATATTTACATGGAAGAAGTAATAAAGAGACTTTGAAGTTATATTTATTTGACTCTCACACTAAAAAAACACAGAATCTACACTCTTCAGTATGACTAAATAGATTCCCAATTGTAGTCATCCTGCCATGGAATTATGGCTAGAGATGATCCTAGCAACTACTAATCTTAAAAAAAAAATGAGATGATTTAAAGTAGATATGTGAATATAGTTAGTATGACAAAATTTGCATTTTAGTTGTCTTTAAAAAACTGAGATGACTTTGAAATAAAACAATTTGCATTTAAAATAATTTTTTGAGCTAAAGAATATTTGTATGCTGTGTACTATGACCAAGGCACTGTTTTAAGCTGTTTTATATATGTTTTATATATGTTTAAACCCTTTAATCCTCACACTGTTTTATATATGTTTAAACCCTTATATATGTTTAAACCCTTTAATCCTCACACCATCTCTCTGGAGAAGATAGTACATAATGATCCTGTTAAAGAGGAGAAGTCTGAGACATAGAAAAATTATGTATCTTTTTCAAAATCTCATCACTAGTGAGTGGGGAACTTTCACATGGCTATTGACTTAGTGCATTCGGTAAGTAATTTGCCTAACAAGGTTAGTATTTTATTTCTATTAGCATGACTATCATAATCAGTAATATGTTATGTCTATCAAGTGCTTTATCATCACTAAATACTTTTTCATTCAGCAATGTGTTTGGTTTTCACAGAAACTTTTCAAGTGAACAGGGCAAGTATTATTATTCTTATTCCATAGACTGAAGGTAGGGAAGTAACGTGTCACCAAAAGGAAACACCAGAGCCAGGGCAGGGAGCTGGGGTTTTGTGATTCCCCAGTTCAAGATGATTTATGTACTTCAGATACCTGTGTCACTGCAGTAAAATTATCTAAAAGATCCTATTGAATCACTCACAAACACACACATTTCTTAAGAAACTGTAAATGAAAATAGGTTAAACTAACTAGTAGGTAACATTTAAGTGATAATGCAGTGTAGTTTCATGTACATAATGGCTATGATCAAAATTTTGCATCTAACCTCTTTTGAAAATAAGTCAGAAAATGTTCTAGCTCTCAAAAAAATGTCAACATGAAACAAACAAAAAATAAACAAATATTCTGTTTATATATTTTATTTCATTTATCATCCATTGGATTTAACTGAACTTAGCTTTAGGAAATTCTAAAATTTTGATTATAGTTGTTCAAAAATGGTTTCATTATTATATTTAATAAGTGATAATAATAGATATTGTTTGATACTGTATCTTACCTTTATGGGGGATTTTTCACTTAATTTATATGACAGAGAGAGACAGCTATCTACCAAGTACTTGTTCTCTCCTTCTGCAGAGAGGGTTGTCACTGGGAGGTAGCCACCAATCCAGGGACTATATTTTTTTAGCCTCCAGAGGCTGACTGGTGGTGACACTAATGATGTTTGAGCTTTAAGATCTCTCACTGCCTGAAGGCTCTTCCAAAGCCTTACACCTCATTTTGTACTAGTAATTTGTAATCTTTTTAACTTAAAAGGGAGCTCTAGCATTGTATAAGCTTTAGAATCCACAGTATTTGAAAATTGCAGACCCCTTTTATATCCACGTAGAGCTACATGACTAGTCCTCATTGAAAGATGATCATCAAAGTATGTTTGTAATTTTGATCCTGGGCTTTTAAGAACTGAGTTGTGTTTCTCCATGCTGTTCTTATTCCTTCTGCTAGATGAATGCTAATAACAAGGGCTTACTTCAACCTAAACAATTCTATGGCATGGAGGTTCACTCCTCCCTTGACAGTAGGAGCACTCCTGGTTGGACTGCTTTGTGAGCAAGAAATAAATTTCTGCTCTTTTAAGCCCTTGAAATTTGAGGTTTAGCTGTTACGGGAGTTTGTGTAACCCTAACTAATAGAGGTTATGATTATTTAAGTTGGGGCCAATATTGCCATTCAAAGTAAAATTAGGTGGACTAAAATCTATCCCATATTATACTTGAAACAGATTACTTCAAATATTTAGAAATTTTACAAGCAATAAGGCTGTTTTTAAATTACAAGATGAAAAGTTTCATGGTAAAGCTGAAGAACACAAAAGATAGGCTTCCATCTCTTTTTCATAATATGCATGGCATAGAATTCTTGTCTATAGTAAGATTGGATTTTTTTAATATAAGGAAAGTGAGACAAAAGAACTCCAAAGACATGACAAAATGGAACACTATCAAAAATAACTTTTACTATGCTGTGCGCGATAAGGCAAGGGCAAAGGCCTGGGTGATTCACAGACCTGAGTTTGCACATTAGTTTCACTTTTTAGAAGGTGTGCATCCTCAGGTGAAGTTTCTTAATCCCTACATATTTTGCCTTTTATCTTATCTATAGAATGATGCCCTCTTAGTATTTGCCTTGGTTGTTGATATTATTGTCATTGTTGTTGTTGTTGTTGTTGGTGGTGGTGGTGGTATTCGTGTAGGTGTATGTGTGTGTGTGGAGGAGAGAGACAGAGAGAAAGAGAGAATTGGAAACATCATGGTCATGCGTGGATACAGTGCTTGGAATGTAATAGCCTGGACAACAAGGCAGATAAGTTTTCCTCCTAAACTCATAAAGAATTTAAATGTTATTTCAGTATCTATTTGGTTGTTATACCACACTATTAATAGAGAAAATAAAAATCATAGAATTGACTTCTTCTAACAGAGTTTGAAAATATGGAAATGCATGTTCTGTGAGCCAGACAACACATGAAATGACAACCTGATATTCACTGGAGGTGCTTGAAGGAAATATTCTCATCTGGCTAGACAATGGTAATAGTTATGATCAAAGGATAAACAACTTGTGTAAGAACACGGAGGAGGGATCAAGTAATTCTGCTTTGTGCAGTACAAGAAGGAATTGCATAAAATTAACTAGATGGAAAATCAGGGCAAGGACATGCCATTCGGATGGAATAAATTGCATGCGCCATTGAGGCATAAATGTATCCAATGGGCCGAGGGAAGATTTAAAAGCTCCAGGAACCAGAGCAGGAAGTAATTAGGTTCAATCTCTATGAAAAGCTCTCTGGTAGTAATGTGGCAACTGGAGTGGCATCAGGGAGTCTGTCTAAGGAGTGGATCCACATAAGAGATGGATAGTATCTGAGCAGGACCAATGACACCAAATACGGAGAGAATCTGGGTCCAGCTATGTGCACTGTTCTCTCCACCTGGAAATCTCGTCCCCTTTCTCCCTCATAGTCTTCCTTCAACTGTTGCTCAAGGGTTACCTCCTTCAGGAAGCCTTCCTTGACCACACAGGCTGAGTTAGGTAACTTTCACCTGGGCATCTATTGCCTCTGGGCTGCCTCTGTCATAAAACTTCTCATACTGCATGGGAAATGTTAGATTATTGAATTTGTTTTCTTATCTGAGCATTCAATACAGTGTCTGACAATGTAGAGGTAGAGACTGAATCAGACAGAAATCTAGTTATCTTAGAAATGGGTGAAACTGAAATTAAAAAATTAAAAGAAGAAAAAGAATTTGGATTCAAAATAGTGGGGAGAGGAATTCACATAAGTGGAAACAGTACAACGAAAGCATGGATGTTGGAAAGCACCGGGTGATCGCAGCACGGTTTTGAGTTTAGTTTAATCATGAGATAAGTGAGAGTGAAGCACTGAAGAGGCATTTGAGGAAACAGGTTGAGGACTTTTAATTCTAGATTATGACTTTGGATATTTATTCTAAAAGGAATAGGCAGCCTAAGAAGGGTTTGGGGGGTTTTTTGTTTGTTTGTTTTCCCAGAATGCAAAAGGCACAGGCAGAGCTCTGCTTCTAAAAATGACTCTGGCAGTGGTGGAAAGGATGAGTTGCAGAGGGGATTCCTTGTAGTAGAAAATCTAGTTGAGAATCTCTTGCTTTGGGCAAAATGGAGCAGTAATACTACTAAGCCATGGCATTGAGAGATATTTTATTCATTTTGGGGGATGGCGAGGGAGACTCTTAGACTTACTATAAGATGTATCAAACCAGTGTTGGTACAAATAAATGCTATGTACAAAAGGATAGATGAAAGATAGAAGTACATTTTAGAGACATAGCCTATTGAGTTGACTCAGAGTCTTGTCATCTGCCAGTAAAAGGCACACAAAGTCTGCTTTACCAAATATAGCACTAACAGTATGCATTCCTGGCTTCGTTTGATATAGTGGAAAGTGTGAACTCTAGAAGGCAGGTAAACTTGTAAAGCTGGCCTATGGCAAAATCCAAAAGTGTAGAAATGTACAATTTCTTGATTCTCTGCTTTTCTCCCCAAGTATTCGCTGCTCATTGTGGTTAATTATAAAAAAGAGTAAAAGCATCTTTCTCCTAGGTCACTAAAACATTAACATATTTTTTAAATGCTTAGTTAGGTTAAGTCCGAAAGCCTACAATGGGTAATGGCAAATTGAGATGGCAATGTAGGATCTGAGGTTTTCAGATTACAATTAGGCAATAAGGCATAAGCCCAGGGTGTGTTACTCTCAGATAACACACTTCTTGAAAAGTGCTGTGAGGCATAAGGGGAGAATTAGTGCCTCCAATGAGCTGGGAAATGTGTTATCTCTCTGTAGCACAACTCTCTGGGTGTATTAATACCACATACATAGCGCTAGATGCATTAGTTGTATATGGTGTGATTGCACCATGTAAAACATATGTTTATAACATGTTTGCTCTTGTGGGCTGGCAATGGCTGCTCATTTGGAAACATCAGCCATGACATTCGTTATCAATTGATAGGTGAATGGGCTGTGACTTCAGCACTGTGACGTTGTGAGCCCTGGGAGGTGTGTGCTCTGGGTGCTGGAGACCAAGTCCTCACAACAATTCAGCTTATTTCAGTTGAGCTGTTTCAATGATTTCTTCCACTTGGCACCTATATATTCATGTAAATGAATGGAGTAAGGTAGTTCAAAACTGGAATTTTTAATGTGGAGCTTTTTTTCCCTTCCTATATCATTTTCACAACTAGGCTGCCAGTTACTGGGTTTTCATTTGATTGACAGAAAGTGATTTCTAGTTCAGCCAATATCAAACACTTCAGCACTTCATCCTGGAAGATGTTTCCGTAGTTAAAGAGGCCGTGTTGGACAAAGAATCCTTTAAAGCTAGGTCTTTCTTTCCCCTAGTGAGTACCACAGTGAGACACACCAAGAGAAAAGAAAGACTCATCTTTAATCTGTTCTGCTGAGGGAAATCAAAGAGAGTGAATTAAAACCAAGAGTAGCTTCTTATGCTCATTGGAGAGCCTTTTTTTCCCCTGCTCCATTTGATATAATAAATAAGATCATCAAAGTAAGTCAAGCACAGGTTCGGAACCTGCTGCTCTTTGACCTGGGCTTCCTCCCTGCTTGCACAGCCTCCCTTGGAATTTCTTATGATGTCAAATCATAAAGCTACATGAAGTGCTTAGACTCCAGGAGCAGAAAAGAAATTTTATTTTTAGATTCCTTTTCTGTGACTCTAGTAAAATAATATGAAGTTCTTTTATGGCTCTATCTAAGAGTTTTAATAAATCTGCTGCATTTCAAAGCATGAAAGGGGTGATAACAAAAAAATTCTGTCCTGACTGCTTCTAGCCACGAGGTCATCTTAAGAATATCTGTAGAGTCCCAGTGACATGGTGCCAACTGGTGTTCACTGCTGGAAGCTATAGGGAATTTCTCCCCACCCAGTAGACATCTATCTCCAGATGTGTTACATAAAACATTTCATACAACAGGCATTTTTTTCATATAAAATTTTATACTTTATAATTTTGTTGTCTTATAGCATTTAAGAGGATTGAAAAAACCCCAAACCTTTCTTCACGTTTCCTAAAATTAATATTCTTCATTGAACACTCTGATAAACTTGTTGTGATTAAAAATTAAATTTAGGAATGGTGGCATATAATTACTAACATCATCATCAAAATTTTAGTAATACTAACAAATAGCCCACATAGTAACTAACAAAAGGCATTTTTTCATCCAAATTTTCTCATCATCTATTTATTTTCTGTTCTGCTTAGATTTTATCTATCTGGAAAAAGGTTCACTTAGATGCTTAGATTTTTCAATGAGGTTGGCCAGGATTATATATGTGGAAGTAAGAGGTACAAATTGTAGGATAAAAAAACGAATATTGGGAACTAAGTAGGTTTTAATCATATATAAATTCATTCATTCATTCATTTAATAAATTTTAATTGTATGCCTACCAAACACCAGGTGCTCTTCTAGGCATTAAGAGTATAGTGTTGATTTTCCAAGTGAATCATTCATATTTTTACATAAATCTTTACATTTTTTACATAAAATACACATTTTTACATAAATCTATCTAATAAAGGACTTTTGACTATTTAGCGTTCTTTAAAAAATAAAAAATAACATTTAAAAAGCAGAACTTTGTTGAGTAGCTACTATTTAATAGGCTTTGTGCTAGAAATGGCACTGCCTTCCATAAACATAGAATCCAACAGGAAGAACAAAGCAGTTCACCTAATACACAAAATACAATGGAAAATATGCCTTGAATGAAAGTAAGCATTGAATGCAAGGAGATTGGGGAGGAGTCCTGTCAGACTCAAGAACACAGAAGGCTTTGGACAACACAGGCAGAAGGAAGAAGCCCTGGCAAAAGCTCAAAATGCAAAACACCATGAGTGCTTTTGCAGGAATAGTACTGCAAGGATGTGTGGGGGTGATAAAAGAAAATCCACTTATGCTAGAGAGAATCCTGTTATGAAATAACACAAAGGCCAGGTTAGTTAGTTTATATTATTTTGTTAGTAAATGGCCAGAAGCAGAAGCATTCGAGGGAGGAAGGTAGTGTCTTGATCAAAGTGCTGTTTTAAAATGTAAGTCTAGCAGATTATAACATTGGGGGAGAAAGAAAATGAAGACAGAGAAAACTACTTGGGAAGTTCTTGTAATTACAATCCAAAAACCTCCTCTCAGAGTAATTACTGGATCAGATTGTGGAAGGGGGAAAGCGAGCACAGATGACTCCCCTGACCGGCCCCAAGCGGCCACATCAATGATTCCATTTGGACGGTTCTACACCAGTTCTTCAGGGGAAAAAAGCAACAAGAAAATAAAATAAATGCAGAGACAAAAAGAATGCCTACTTGTAAGAATGGTGAGTGAGTGAAAAGGAAGATGAGAAATCTATGAAGATGATGAATGAGCAAAAGCTCCAGAATTTGGCAAAATCTCAGCAGTCAACCTATTAATACCACTTCCTTCTTGAAATATCCTTTTCCCCGATTTTGTCTCTTTTGTTATCTAGATCTCTGAATACCCTTCCCTCAATAGGTTTTTGTAATTGGTGCACCCTTCCTCACAGTATTTTATACTGGGGAATTTTTTTTGTGCTCAGCAAAGCATTTAAGTTACAAATGTTAGTTGTGCTACTTTACCCTGCAACCTTACATAGTTGGCATCGTACTCCAATTTTCAGACATACTATTTTTCAAACTAGTGTATTGTCTGTAATTTATTTATTTACTATTAAACAAGAGAGATAAGAGGACAAGTATCTTAAGTGTTTTTGCAGTGTCTTTTTTTTTTTAGCTCATGTAACTGTGTAGAGTAATATTAACTTTTGACTTAACACTATTTTTCAATGACTCCTGTGCATCTTTAATGATTGTCATCTATGTAAACAAGGAAGAAAACTCACTCTTTTCTATCATGATGCAACTCTGCAAAAGTAGGCTCTAGGCCCGCCCGCAGATGTCAGTTAAAGTAACAGCACTAGCAGTGAATCGTATTTTTACATATGTGTGGCTTTTCGCTTTCTAAGAGAAGCATTGCAATTCTTCTTTTAATCATTATATTTCATTCTAAGCATTAAACCCAGATTGAACTGTTTTACTGGCAAAATTGTTCAGACAAAATGGATTTTCAAAGTGGCATTTCAAGAAGCTGAACTCACCATTTTTAATAGATCAGGGCACTAGGGCTGTAACTCTCATGTTTAAGAATAACGGCTACTCTGTAGTACAACTATTCTTTATTTTAATTCATGCCTGTGATTCTTTGTAAAACACAAGGTCATTTAAAATTAGGGATAAGACTTTTTTTTCCCCATCATTTCCATTTCATCATATGCAATTTTTTGATCACAATGTAGTTCGCTTAAAGCTGCAAATCCTCCAAATTATGGGGTTTGTTTCCAGCCTGCTGAGAGGGAAATTAGATATAGAACTTCTGTCTCCTGTTAATGTTAATGGGAACTGCATGTCTAATTCTCTTAGAAGCCCAGAACAAATGTATGCTTATGAGTCAGCATTACTGGGTTTTCTGGGCCTTTACCCTTTAAAAGTGTCATTAGTTTGAATAATAGCCAGTCCCTCTGGTTACTCCAAACCCAGTCCCAGCTACTATAGTTGGAAACTGAGATTTGAGCTCTCATAAATAGCCCAAACTACCCTCAAATCTGAATGCTGTCATCTGTTAGCCATTTTTGTTCATTTGGGATAAAATTCAAACTCCCAAACTGTTCAATTTTTATGTTTTTGCCTTAATTTTTATGTTGTGGGATAATGCTTATGAGGCATTGAGATTATCTTTTAGGACTCATTAAAAAAACTGCTAATCTTTATTTGAATCCTAGGAAATGTATTAACTTTCCCTATGCATTTTTTTTGATTACATTATTAGAAAGTATTATTCCTTCCAGGCAAAATTACTTCAAACAATTCTGTGTTCTGTGTTATTTTTCCCGAAGTATTTGCTCTTAGTAATATTATAATGGTATTTATCGCTGAGTAATTAATTATATTGTGTTAGTACTTTATATCATAAGTAGAGAAGGGCATCATTTTGTAGAAGAAGTAAGATGAAATTGTTAATGAAATTTTCATAATCAACAAGAACAGTGGCTTAGGTGGGAGAATCACTTGAGGCCAAGAATTCAAGACCAGCCTAGGCAATATAGCCAGACCCTGTATCTACCAAAAATAAATAAAAAAAAAATTAGTGAGGGGTGGTGGTATGCACCTGTAGTCCCTGTTGCTCGGAGGCTAAGGAGGAAGGATCGCTTGAGCCCAGGAGTTGGAGGATACAGTGAGCTATGATCATGCCACTGTACTCCAGCCTGGGTGAAAGAGCAAGATCTCATCTCTAAAAACAAACAAACAAACAAACAAATGAAAACCCCAACCAACCAAAAATAAAAACCTCCAAAATCAGGAACAACTGCAAAAACATCTCCTAGGCATTTTTTCTTTTAATCAAAAATCCTATTATTTTTGTCTTGCTGCGTGGAAATAATTGAAAAATATTTTAAGAGGAAGGTCAATGGTGTAGAATCTTTGCTGAGTATTAGGTCTAGCACCACGAGCCAGCTGCTTCCTACCTTGTTACTCCAAGTACATCCTCACCTTGAAGCTTATTAGAAAGAACCTCCTTGCTGTCCTAGTCTTTCTAAAGCTGCATATAACCACACTCCACAGATGACATTTTTCCACATAGAGTTCAGGAAGCATTGTTCTATGATATTTAAATAAACTCAGTACTCAGAATTAAGATACTTTTGATGCCAGGATTTTTCCATAATATCCCATCTGATATAGATACTTGTGACCATTCCTTAAGCTGCAGACATCTACTTTTCCTGGTGATGTACTTATTTCCTCCTTACAACACAGAAAGAACTCCTATAAAGTAGTTGAGGATTTGAACATGTATATTCTGAAAATATTGTAAATGAACACATTTGTTTCACCAAGTAATCATGTATTTATTTTCGTGGTTCTCAAAGTAAAGATGTGTAAGAATAACTGTGGAGTTTAAAAAATACAGAGTCTTGGGCCCCCATCCCCAGCTATTTCTGTTATATTAACCTAGATTTGCATGCAGGAATCTGTATTTTTTAAATTACCCCAGACAATGTGAGATTTCCCTTGACAACACTTTGAGAAAAATGATCTGATGTCTAGTTCATATTCCAAGTTTGTTATTTTCATTCCTGAGCTTTGTGGCACAGTCCAACGTTACCACAATTTTGCATTTTGTAGTTCAGGTAAAAATGTGAGAAAATAGTTGGAAATAATCCCATTGAGTCTTGAAAATTTCATTTGTCTGTTATAAAAATATTAAGGTCTTCATTTATATGACTAGAAGTAATTGTGTAATATGATTTTAAAAAATTATAGTCAAATTTTTCTCATCAAAACTAGCTTATTAAATTCAGATATTAATTTTGCCATTTTATTTAGGGTAGCATATTTTGAATATTTAAGAAATTATTGTCCTGGTTTTTAAAAATATGCTATCAAGGTAAGGATTAAAATTAATATTATGTTTGAATATTTGAACTCTTGAATAAATAACAGCACAACAACTAAAATGTTATGTTGTCAGCTTGTCCCTGTCTAGTGATTTTTTCAATCATCTCAGAGTTGAATATGTTAAAGATTCATTCATTCAGAAACATTTATTGGAGATATGGAAATGAGCATATTGCTCAGGCAAAGACTACAGATTGACAAGAACATGCCAAGGACCAAACTTTTCAAAGAAAGAATATATGAAAATCAGGAGATGAAGAAGTAGCTTGTAGATATATTTGAAAACAAATGACCAGAGAAATAGGAAGAAAACAGGAGAACACATTTGGAAGTAAATTAGATTTCAGCCACAAAAATAAAAAATAATTACCTTTCCCATATATTGGGAAACTTAAATAACATACTCATAATTAATCCTTGAGCTAGAATGAAAATAAGGTTGAAAATAATAAATGTATACTGCAATATGTCAATTAACACGTCTGTTATCACCGCCTGGGGATGCTTTAAAAGGGGACACTCTGAAAGAAAATTATGGCCCTAAAGTACAGAAAGAACAACTGAAAATATATATGACAAGTGTTTTAAATACAGGAAGCTAGAAATAAATACAATAAATTAAACTTAAAAAGGAATGATTAAGAAGGAAATAGATATCAAAAAATAATAAACAGCATATAGATGTATAAATATTGAATATTAATATATTGAATATTGATATATAGATATGTATTTGATTTACAAGGGATAGTGAATAAAGGAAACTTTTACCATGAGTACTGAATTACTAATTATATTATAAAAACACAAAAGAACTGAAAGCACACAGGGCAGCATCATGTCATGGCAGTCAAAGGAAATGGCTGTGTTAAGAAACAATCGTCACGTGTTTCCTAGAGAGACGTAAATTAGGCCTTAGAAGTTTCCACTTGATTGTGTGACAAGGGAATCAGGTAAATTTGGAGACAATGGTCTTAAGGAATTTTGATTTTTGCAGGAGAGAATAAGGTTGCCATGACTTAGAATTAAATAATATGTCAAGAATTGAGTACAGTAAGTGAAGATGGAGTATTCAATACTTTGTGTTGTAAAGGGGAAGGGAGTGAGAGTAGGAGGCTGGTGTGGAGCATGAGACTGAAGCAGTGAGGGCTGAAGATCCAGGCATGAGGATAGTTGGTGAAGCCAGATCGTGGAACATGTAGGAGGGGAAGGGCTCCACAGCCCAGATGAGACATAGAGGTAGATGAGCCATAGAGATTCCATTACAAGAGGAACACAGGAGGACATGGTAGGCACAGAAGCAGTTATGGTTGTAGTTTGTCAGTTCTTTTTTAATGGTTTTTACTTTGTTTTCAAGCAGAAAGCAAAGTTATATGATGAAATAGAGATTTTGATGGAGTTGGAGGTTTGATGAAAAAGGGGAACTCAGAATAATGACGCTGGAAAATGAGAGAGTAAGTGGATCAGACAAAGATTTTAGAATAGCCAGACATCATTGAGTTAGAGACTATGAAGCTTATAGTTGCCCAAAACTGCACAGTTCTAAAGTATTTTTTTTCCATTTCTATCCAGCAAGCTGGGTAAGGTTGAATTTATCAAGGGTGGAGATTTTCCAGACAGGTTTTGTTAGAAAGACAGTAGGTGAAGAAAGATGTGGACATAGATAAAAGAATGACTGAAAATTAGGGACCATAGGATGTAAGTTGGATGAACAAGGAAATGGCTCATGAAAGGGACTGGTAGATAGGAGGGAATGGTGAAAACCAGTAAATTTGAGGAAGTAGAAAAGTTAGAGACTAGAATTTCAAATCCATCAACCTCCTGGACAGTAAGTAATGCATGAGCATTGCAGGATTTGGAGTGAGGAAATCGAGGACTAAAGTGCAAAGATGCTGATGTCTGAAGAGGCGGCTGCAAGGTCATGTCAACTCAAAGGAGGGGCAAAGGGGCTTCTTTTTAACAGGGTGGAGGAATTTGGATCTGTCCATCTTAGCATAAATAGAGGAGTGTTTTTGTGTCACTCTCTCTGAGGGTGAGCAGTTTGTACTTGAGGAGGTAAAGCCATATCCTCAGTGAAGAGCCAGGTTTTACTTAAGACCAGCAAGTAGAGAGAATGTTCTGAGAGGAAGGGGAAGAAGTAGGTACTTTGTCAACCAGAGAACAGAAAGATTTAGAAGAGGTGGGATAAAATCAGATGGTGTAGTTTGAAAGAAAAAGCAGAGAGTGAGAGCAGAGTTAAGAACAGATTCCTTGGGAGGTTTATTCATGAGCAATGAGCAAAAAAAGAGATGAGCCATGGATGGTTACACAGTTCACAATGTTGCCAAAGAACTCGTCTGGTGGAAGCCAGGGATTTGGCTGGGAGGAGTGTTTTGAGGCATAAGCTTACGTTACATACTTGCTTATACATTTTAGTGACAGCCTATTCTTCTCCTGTGAAGACTTTTCTGGAGGCCAACAATCAACTATTTCTGATGTGTGTTAATTATTCTTTCTGTTATGAACTGTATCATTTTCTATGGGTAAGAGAGAGTAAGCCACCTAGAATTAAAACATTTATGTAGGTTAAAAGATTGAGAGATCAATGAACCAATAGGAGGGCTGAGAAAAGGGATAAGGTATCAAGTGGATTTCTTCATCCTGCTCTGGGTCTGGCCTGGATTTTGTAGAGGATTATTTTCCCTGGAAGATGGACAGTATTCAAGGTCAAAGGAGAGAGAAAGAGAAGAATTGAGAATACAGTAAATGATAACAGATATGCTGGGGAGATGAGCTTTACCTGTATGTATGTTGGTTAGTGATTCCATAGAGTTTGAGATATCAAAAGGAAGTAAAAAGTACAACTACTTTTTAAGTAGTTGTACTTTTTACTTCTGTGGAAGTACTTTTTACAGCTGTGGAAGGTGACTTGGGAGCAAGACACTTAGCTTTGCAAGGTACAATCTTACTTCATCTAATACCATTTCCTCTAGTACTTAATACGTTTCAATGACACAGTCCTTTTCTTCAATTTCTCAATCAAGTTATGTTTCTTCTTGCCCCAGGTCCTTTGCACATGCCATTCCTTTTGTCAGGAATATTCTTGCTTCTCTTTATCTTGGACAACTCCTACTCATTATTATGATCTCAGCTTAAATGTAACTTCTAAGTCAGTACCCCTATTACTTTTTTTTAATAGTACTGTGTAGTTTTTCTTTCAAGAAAATTTAAATAATTATTTACCTTAATCCTACATTCACCTCCTCTGTCACTTGTCTCTAAGCCCTGTATGGGCAGGAAACAAGAAGGCTTTCTTTACTGCAACATTTTTATCACTTAAGAGCACCTGGCACAAAGCAGGTATTTTGAATGGCTGATTGTTGAATGAATCAGCACAAAAATGCCAAGTGTTTATATGTGTAATTATGAAAATTTAGCATCATAAGAAACCTTGTGTAAATCAAGTGTTTATTACTATACAAATGTTTATATTAATTCAAAGGATGTTAGAAATAAAAAATTATCTCAGATGAGACAATGTTCTCTCAGTCAAATTAGGCTAGTTTATTATTTGATAAAACAATAAAGACAACAGAATTATTATACCATCCTCATCACAGAAGATGAAATCACTTGTATGTAAAACTAAGATTTGTGTTTTCATTTTATATCATTAGAGGAATGTATGTTGATATAGGGCTTCCATCAATGAAGTTTTTCTCAAACTGTGTAAAAACAGTGGTTTTCCTCTAGGAGTGGAGGGATGAATACCCATTTTCTAGACTATTTCAAAGGATCTACAAACTCCGTCTAGTTTGCAACAGAAGAGGGAAGATTATTGTTTAAAATGAAATTAAATATGTGTCTTAAATAGTTTCTCTTTGATAAATTAGACAAGAGAAGCATGTCTCATAAGAGATCTAAATATGAGAAGAAAGTCACATAAAGAAATATGCTTGTGTAAGTCAGAATTATTTTCATAAAGCCCATTAACTGATGGCATGTATGGCTGTTTTTCTTCCAGCTAAAAGGCATTTGAAAAAAAAAAAGTCAGTTGGGAAATGGACTATTTGGCTTACTGAAGGAGTAAACACTACAGGAGATTTCTACATTAGAGAGTTAGTTTCAGCACTGTTGGAGTGATTCTTTTTCAAATCAGTAATACAAACAAAACATAAAAACTGCAGTTTCAGCACAAAAATAAGGAAGCATAAGAATTCAAGATAATAAAAGCTGGATGGGACCTCAGGTGACTGAATCCATTCATTCCCGCCTTTAAGCAAGGGACAAAAAGAATCCCCAGAAAAGTCCCCTTCCCACACACCAGGACAGATACAAAGGGGAAGGAAAAATCAGAGCAGCTCTGGTTTTTGAAAATTCTATTCTGTTCTAGTTTTTCGGAAGAAAATCTTAGAGAAAATGTAACTTTTACAACCAGCCTCATCCTAGACTTAGAAGAAGAGGCTATTTACAAACTAAGAAGACTGTATTATTGGATAATTAAACACGCTTTTAGAATGTACTTAAATTTTTTTAAAATAACATTTATTGTTTTCTGGTTACAGCATCCTGTACAATTATTGTAAAATTTAGTAAAGGCAAGAGAACAAAAAGGTAAATAAAAACCACATGTAATAAAACAATTTAATTCCACATGGAGAAATTGACTTGCAACTAAAGCCAGGATCTGCCATTGTAGTCTCCTAACATTAACGTTCAGAATGGAGGGAATGAGGCAGAAGGGCTAGACCTAAATTTGGGATAACACATCAAACATGGAAAAAATAATTACATGACCCAACCCAGCAGTAAAATTCCTCAAATTCTTCCTTGATGCCCCCTACAATTACAGGCAACTATGGGTGTAACTGGAAACAAAAACCACAAGAAGGGCTAGCATTTGAATATGTCTCCGCCAAACTTCAACTATTGCCAGTGTGTTAATATTAAGAGGTGGTGTTTGGCCACAAATGCTCCTCCCTTCTAATGGCATTAAAGTCCTTATAAGAACGGCTTCAAGAAGTGCTTGGCTAGATTTTTGCTTGTCTTTCAGCCTTCTACCATGTGAGGACACAGCAAGCATGCCCTTACTAGACACCAGACACAGTTGCCTTGATCTTGGACTTCCTAGACTCTAGAACCAGGAGAAAATAAATTTATGTTCTTTATAAATTACCCAGTCTCGGGTGTTTCATTACAGCAGCACAAACATATTGAGACAGAAATTGGTAACAAAGAAGTAGGATATTGCCATAAAAATACTTAAAATGTGGAAGTTGCTTTGGAACTGGGTAATGGATAAAGACTGGAACAGTTTTGAAATGAATGTTGGAAAAAGCCTGTATTGCCATGAATGGAGCATTAAGGGAGAGTCTGGTGAGGGCTCAGAAGAGGAGAGCTTTAGGGAAAACCTGAATCTTCTTGGAGATTATTTCAGTGTTTGTGAACAGAATGGTGGTAGAAGTATGGACAGTAAAGGTCATTCTCATGAGGTCTTACACAGAAATGAGGTATATTTTATTGGAAACTGGGGGAAAGGCCATCGTTTTTATAAAGTTTGGCAGAGAACTTTGCTGAATTCCTTGTGGACACCGGTGTGGATGGCAGATCTTTAATAGCAGTGATATAAGATATTTGGCAGCAGAAGTCTCTAAGCAGTGTGTTCGGGATCCTGCCTGGCTTCTCTTAACTGCTTATAGTAGAATGTAAGAAGAGAGAAATGATTTAAAGATGGAATGTATAATTAAAAGGCAAATAGAACATAAAATTTGGCAAATTCTCAGTCTGGCCATGTAAAGATAGACAAAGTGCATTTAGGAGGGAAAACCAAAGGTGTGGCCTAGAGACTTTTTAATAAAGAGACTAGTAGGAGTAGAAGGAAGCCAGGTGCTAGTCATTAATACAATGGCAGAATGACCTCCAAGGCATTTCAGAGGTCTTCAGGGCTGTCATGCTCATCAGAGGCTCAGAGTGCCAGGGTCTTGAGGGCAGAATGGCTTCAAGGGAGAGGCCCAGGGCACCCATGGGACCTTGAGAATCACTGCCCAGGGCCTCCTCAAGTCTCTGCTCCCTGCATTCTGATGCAGTGCTCCTTAGTTAACCCAGTCGTAGCTCAAGTGGGTCCAGGTGCAGCTTGGACCTTCACTCCAGAGGGTGTAAGCTATAAACCGTAGTGACGTCCATGTGGGTACAAGATCTGTAGGGACATGGCTACCTTGGACAGCCTAGAGGAGCAGGCACAGACTTGCTATAGGGACAGGGACGCCCCATAGATCCCAGAACTGTAGATCTACCAATGTACGGATATCTGCTGCTTTTTTTCCAATTTTGTGTCTGTTTCTTCAATTTTTCTTTGAAGAAATGTCCACACTTGGTTGAGTTTCTGTCACCAGCTCCAGGTTTTGACATATGACCTAAAATAATAAGCCATTTCAATCTACCCAAACTTCCACACCAGCCCCAATAATTGTTTCAGGAATTAGATATGTGAATCAATTTAGGCCGGTGGGAATCAGGCTGGGATTTTTACGAATACAGTTGGAAAATAGTGTTCTTTTCTGCTGAACTTGAACAAAGTGGACACAAATCTAGAATTTGGGGGAGCTTCCACAAAAATAGAGTCTGCCTTACTGAAAGTGAAGCCAACATAGATCATAATACAGGAGCTCCTAGATTCATAACTTTTATGCATCTAACACTACCCATGGACTTTATAATTACATAACACAATTCATTCTTTTTTTTTTTCCTTCTGAGGCAGTTGGAACTAGGTTTTCAGTTACTTTCAACCAAAACAGCTCTGATGACCTTTTAGCCTATATGACGTTTATGCCAATAAATTTTCAACTCTATATACAGAAAAAATAAATTATCAAAATAGATTTACAAAAACCAAAAGAGGCAAAAAGATAACCACATTTTCCTCATGCATCCATTCTTTCACACCAAATTTTCCAGACCCAATTGATTTATACATGAGTTCTTTCCTTTCTTTAAGTAATATATTGGCCCTATGAATTAACTTGGCCTAGAACCGTGCCAGTCCATATGATAGCTGCTAGCCACATGTGGCTATTGGGCACTTGAGATGTGTGGTCTAAATTGATATGGACTGTAGGTACAAAAATATATACTGGCTCTCGCAGACATAGTGTGGGAAAAAAAGGAATGTGACATATTTTTAATACTTTCTATACTGATTACAGGTTGAAATGTTAATATTTTGACATGTTGGGTTAAATAGAATATATTATCTAATTTTATGTTTTTTTCTTTCTACCTTTTTAAATATGGCTACTGAGAAAAATTAAAATTATGTATGTGGTTCACATTTGTGGTTCGCATAATATTTATACTAGACAGCATTTGTTTAGAGTATATGAAAAAGCATAATTTTGGAACTTTAATAAATACATAGTATATATTTCTTTATATGAATTTTCTGATTCTGATTTTACAAATGTGCATCACTTTAATTTATAAATCTTTGTAAGTATTTAAAATAAATAGACACACACTGCCTTTGTAAATATGGACCAATATCTTGTATATACTGAGCCTAGCAGAACTTTGGAAGTCTTGACAGAAATTGACTTGTCATTATGGAAACAAATTTATTGAGACACATAAGTAGAACTGGCACAGTTTGATTCAAAGCTCAAATGATATCACTGGGTCCATATTTTGTCTCTTGACTGGCCCTGTTCTCAGGCTCTAACCAGTTGTCACATTGGCTTCAGGCTCAGCAGAAATGAGAGTTCTCTGATAGATCTCCTGGAGTCATTCTCTGACCTTGGCTTAAACTGGAGGCCGGGCGCGGTGGCTCACGCCTGTAATCCTAGCACTCTGGGAGGCCGAGGTGGGCGGATCGTTTGAGCTCAGGAGTTCGAGACCAGCCTGAGCAAGAGCGAGACCCCATCTCTACTAAAAATAGAAAGAAATTATATGGACAGCTAAAAATATATATAGAAAAAATTAGCCGGGCATGGTGGTGCATGCCTGTAGTCCCAGCTACTCGGGAGGCTGAGACAGGAGGATTGCTTGAGCTCAGGAGTTTGAGGTTGCTGTGAGCTAGGCTGATGCCATGGCACTCACTCTAGCCTGGGCAACAAAGTGAGACTCTGTCTCAAAAAAAAAAAAAAACTGGGTAACTTCCATCCTTTGTAGGAGAAAGTAGAAGACTGAATTTATGTATAAGTATAAAACATAATTATGATCTTATAGCAGAGACTGTTAGTTATCCCTTAATATCTACTCTCACTTTCTTTCTTAGTAATGGGATCCTGATTTTTACTAGACACAGTAAAAAAAAAAAAAAAAACAACACCGTATTTTTTAGAGTCCCTTTACAGCTAGGTGAGTACAAGTGACTCAGCTGTAGCCAATGGAATGGTGTGACTTCTGACAAGGATTCTTAAAAGGAATGTGTATACCCTTATTCATTCCTGTTTCCTTCCTTTCGGCTGAAAATGCACATGTGGAAATGCGTATGTGATGGTTGAGTTCATGCAGGCCCTTTTAACAATGACGTGTGTGGAGGACAGCAAGAAAACAGTATCTCAGGAATCTGAAAAACCTGATGATTATGAAACTTTCACATTACATAGACTGGTTTGGATTACATAAGAGCTATAAACTTCTATCTTGTTTAAACTATTGTTATTTTGTGTTTTCTAGTCCTCAGAAAAGACCCAAATCTTGACTGATACCATACCAAACTATTGACTGTGTAACATCTGGGTCATGAATTTTGAATAGCTATTAATATTAATCAAACTTTACACACTTTTTTCCCCATAAATATGTGGTTTGATTTTTTTCCCCTCCATTTTACTGCATATTTTTTAGATATATTATTTTCCTTTATATTAATGTTTTGATTATAGTTATAGTAGAACTTTTTTTTTTTTTTTTTTTGGTTGAGACAGAGTCTCACTCTGTTGCCCAGGCTAGAGTGAGTGCCGTGGCGTCAGCTTAGCTCACAGCAACCTCAGACTCCTCGGCTTAAGCGATCCTACTGCCTCAGCCTCCCGAGTAGCTGGGACTACAGGCATGCGCCACTATGCCCGGCTAATTTTTTCTATATAGATTTTTAGTTGTCCATATAATGTCTTTCCATTTTTAGTAGAGACGGGGTCTCGCTCAGGCTGGTCTCGAACTCCTGACCTTGAGCAATCCACCCGCCTCGGCCTCCCAGAGTGCTAGGATTACAGGCGTGAGCCACCGCGCCCGGCCCAGAACTTTTAAAAAATCTAATGTTTAATGATTTATTAAAATTACTCAGTATTATGTAATATTCATTACAAAATAAAGAGCTTTACTTATTCAGGTTTTTTTTTTTTTTTTTTTTTTTTTGAGACAGAGTCTCACTCTGTTGCCCGGGCTAGAGTGAGTGCCGTGGCATCAGCCTAGCTCACAGCAACCTCAAACTCCTGGGCTTAAGCGATCCTACTGCCTCAGCCACCCGAGTAGCTGAGACTACAGGCATGCGCCACCATGCCCGGCTAATTTTTTTGTATATATATATTTTGTTGTCCATATAATTTCTTTCTATTTTTAGTAGAGACGGGGGTCTCACTCTTGCTCAGGCTGGTCTCGAACTCCTGACCTCAAGCAATCCACCTGCCTCGGCCTCCCAGAGTGCTAGGATTACAGGTGTGAGCCACCGCGCCCGGCCTATTCAGGTTTTTTAAAAAAAGTGGTTTATCATTATATAATTTGGGAAGTGTCAGCTTGATTACCAAATTTCACATACATTTTGTCCTAGTATTTATTACTAACATTTTTACAATTATTAAATCAATGCCAAAATTCCTGTCAAGACATGAGGTTTTACTAGTTCTATGAAGATTTAGCCAGACCTAATCTTTCACACCTTAGTGCTTTTGATGATATCATGATTACCTATAAAAATGTGTATCAAATAAAGATGTGTGTGTGCATTTGTAAATAAAATTTTAAAATACAGAAATTTAATTAATTTGAAAAAAGAAATAGATCCAACTATACAAGTAATCACACCAAAGTAAAATATCATTTTTTTCCATTTAGAAAATAATTCAGGAATAAAGCAGGATTAAAACAGTTGCCTCAGTAAGTTAGTGTTAAATAGGCTTAGAGACATTTTCCATGAACAACAAGATATTGAATCCTGGAGAGTTGAAGGGAAAGCAGAGATAAATTAACTCAAATTCATGGAAAAGGAGTTCACAGTTGAAGTGTCCTGAAAAGACAATGTTGAAATGAATATGAAATATTCCTGTAAGGGGAACATGAAACATTAAAGGAAAGAGGATCATGTTGAATTAGAGAATTGGGAGGAGGCTGTACCAGCCCATAGATAACTGTAGGGGTGCAAAGAGAAGATTGGAAAGATATTAACAGAGAATTTAATAACAGTTTAGTTCTGTACTTATAGCCAGTGCAGGGTTAAAAATCTCATCAACATGATTTACGGAGGAAGAATGGGCCACTGGGATGAGGAACTTTAGAGAAAAATAGTGGAAGAGAAAGGAGCAGTTTTGTTTTTATCAAGTTGGTAATGAGATGGCCATAAATACCCTCCATTAAATCAATAAAGGAAGTTCAGAAGTGGATAAACATTCTAGGTGACTATATCTCTTGGGAATATAAGGTTTCATAAAATTTAAATGTTCTTAGAATTCCAGTCAAATGCCATGAGTCTTCTGATCCCTTGAAAATGGCAGAAAACATATATTATGATGAAATGATTTCAAATCACTGAGTAATTACACAATTATTTGAGTAACAGCATAACAATATTGAATAAAGGTGTTTCTTTTAAATTTTTCTTTTTCTCTAGGAAATGGATCCTACTTTTAATTTGTATAACATTGGGGAAAAATCTAGTTCCCTTGTGCTACTATTACAATGATGACAGAAAAAAGTCTGAAGCTACACATCTGTGGGAAAGGATGATTTGATAGGAAAAGAATGATACTGAATTGGACTGAGCGCCATCGATAGATAACAGCATTCACACCAATCCATGACAAGGATGAAAGTTTGCATTTTGTCAGTGTGCAAGTCACAAAAAAGAACAGTCTCTGCCAAGTGGCTAACAATTACTAACCCAGAAAACATGTTCCAGCACTGTCAAGGACAGAAAACCTAATGCTTACTTACAAAAATATTATTTTGTTACACACATGAATTCAGTTAGATTCCCTGGTATGTGGAGGTATTAGAGATATGTGCATTTTTTTCAGGTGGTGGTGTTTTATTTCAGTCCCGGCGTGGTCCAGGTGTTTCTCTTGCATGCCTGTGAACACACAAAGGGGCAAATGAACCCAGGCATATATTAGAGTGGAAATATTTTTTGAATTATTGCTTTGAATTATTTTTTCCAAATGTTTTATATTAAGAAGAATGTAAAATATGATTTTTAATACTTATGCATTTTTTATACTCATGTGGATACTTTATGGCAAATTTGATTAAATTTATACCAGAATGCATACACACACACACACACACACGTGTGTGTGTGTGTGAGAGAGAAAGAGAGAGAGAGAATAAAATTAGAGCTGTTTAGTAGTTGAAAAGCTTTCAGAACCTCTTTAAGAAAGTCAAGGAAATAAAAAGAAGGGCATGGGTCCTTTTATTAAAGCAATTCAGATTTTTAAAAGCCCAAGCTCTCATTGAAGCTCTGCCACTCATTTTTAGAAATTAATTTCTTTCCTTTTCTTACCTGCTTTGAGGAGTAGAAGCCAGAAAAGTTCCTGTAGTATGTGAATATTTATCCTAGACGCATTGGGAAATAAAATGAAATAATGGATTTACTGAAGAATTCTGCACTATTTCATTAAAAACTAAGTATCACTTCTATAATGCTATACAGAGTATAAAGCACTTCTATACATATTATCACATCTGAATTCTCACAAAAATCAGTTAAAATTCTCCTGAAACTTGTGCCCTTGCTAAAACTAGTATATACAGCTGTTAGTTATATACTCGTCATTCTTTTTTCTCTTTAAATCGTATCTTCTCTAATTGTGTATTCTTAAAAGTTTCCTTGCTATTTTCCTGAACAAGACAAGTTCCAACTAAATTAACAAAAATAGAAAATAAAAGTAATAATGTCATTTTACAATTCAAGAAAACACTGATATTTAAGGTGATTGTCTATTTTCCTATATGATAATATAATTAAGGTCAATTATCAGATAACCGGGTTTTCCACCGTAGTTTCTCCACAGCTCTTTGTTTTCTGAGGTTATCTTTGTCATCTAGGGCACAAATTAATGCATTCTTTAAAGCTAGTTCAGAGAGTAAAACCAGCTGCAGGAAAACTTTTAATAATTATGTACTGGGCTTTAAGTGGCCAATTCCTTATGGAATCTTACCATTACCGAACTCCCAGTTTATGGCCATGCAGGAAAAAAAAAAAAATACAAACAGAATGACAACTAACACAACAAAATATCTGTCTCCAGACCCCCTCTTAATTCAGTTTTCCTGCTTAGAGGTTCCAAGTCTCCACATTATCCTTGGAATTCACTCATGCTTTTCTTGTCCTCTGTCTATTCTCTTCCCAATGCCAGCTCCAAAACAAAGTCTGTGTTGTCATTCGTACATCTTTTGTTAAGCTTTAAGAAAAACTGTGAAATGAAGGCTTCTTTTAAAAATGTATTTACTTAAATAATTCTAGGTACCAGTTAGCTCTTACTTTTCAGGCAAAAGCCTTTTTTCTGATATTTCTGAAATGATTTTCCTATTGCTTTTTTTGTCTGGCAGCCCTAAATTCATCATTCTCCAGATTTGTAGAGCCCCAATATCCTACAGTAATGAGGATCATACTATCATAGCAATAACCCCAACAGATTGAGCTGATGATTTCCAGAATGTAGGAGAGCTAAGGTCATTGTTAGTCTTCAGTAGAGGTCGCTGTTCCTTAAAATGCCCATTTAGGAACCCAAAGTAATAATGGTAGTTGTAGCAACACTCTTGAGTGCAATTTGTAAGGCATTGATTTATATACTTTTTCTTATTTAATTATTACAAAGCCCTATGGCTTAGTACTATAATGTCTCCATTTCACAGAGGAGATAGCTGATTTTTCAATCATTTTCTTTAGAGAAGTTAGGCAATTCTGATTATGTCTCTCTCTCTGTATAAGTACATACATATAGGTATACAGATAGACTTATTAATATAATGTTTTAACTAAAGAGTTTGTATCTATTTTTAAAATTTAGTTCCATAACCTGTAGTAGAGCATCTTTGAGGAAAAAAATATACTTTTCTTGCTGCTTCTACAGTTCAATTTAGTTAAAAACATACAGGTTTTTTTTGGTGAAACTTCCTAAAGAAACTGACAAATCAAATATTGTGAATTTTTAAACAATTTCATTGTGTTCAAATATTTATGGGCTGGCAGAGGAAGTTCTGAGAAAGCAAGAAACAAGAACCCAAGCAATGATTGGAGATTTTAGTTTCTGAGTGGTTTGAAGGTTCTGAAAGGCAGTAGCTCTGGGTTCCCTGTCATTTACAAAAGCCCAGGAGAGCACACAGAGAATTTAAAGGGCCTTGGAGTTAAAAGAGAAAGCAATCAAAGGGAAGAAGACAAGCGGATATTGAAAAAGGTTCACTTAAGTTTAAGGTGAGTTAGAGGAACCAGGTCATGACCAGGGTGTAGGTTATCAAGGAAAACAGAATAGAAATTCTGATAACTTCTAACCAATTAGGAGTTCACAATGCTCTTTATAATTATAATTCCTCCATAATATACTCCGAAAATGTGTCACTTGGCTGAATAAAGGAATAATTATTTATTAGAGGAAGAGCAGAAGTAGTAAAATTGAGATTGGTTCTGGACTTCTGAAACATTACTTATTTCAAATATTAGTTCAAATCCTTATACAAGTGTTGACAAAATAACTATGGGGAGGGGGCACAAAATAAGAAGAAGAAATTATTTTATGCCTCAAAGCTCTAGTAAGCAATAAAAATAATAATTTATATTTACCTTTAGCACACTGTATTACCGAAGCGGTTCTTAAAGTGTGGGAGTCATTTCCAGTTGCTTAGAATGGGAAAATAATATCGCTTCAACTAACATCCCTTTGATCACATCTAACTGCAAAGGAGGCTGGGAAATGTAGTCTAGCTTTGTACCTAAAAGCCTGAGGAAGCCCATGTGTGCTCGGTCAGCTGACTTTGCCAAGCATGTGCTTATACATACCACTTTTTACCCTAGCTTATTGAACTACATATTTTTTTCTATTCTTATAGCTCATTTATTTGCAACATATGTTCATAGCCTATTTACGATTTCGACACTCTCCTTGATCTTGGATACTACGGTATCTCCTTAACAATTTCATAGTTAAAGATTAAGAACAGGCTGGCTTTTGAAATTTGGCAGTTTCAACTTAAATGTAAATTCTCATGTCCATTTGGGCCATCCAGTGGCCACATGTGTCTAAATTAGCTTAATCAGTGGATATTTTTATTTCTTTTAGAATAAAAAATATCTTTATTTTTATCATCCTTTATATGCCAAGAACATAAAACTATAGGGTAGACACCCATGTATAAGCTGTAAGAGCCACAAACATATTTTAATAAACATTGGTCTTATTACAAATGTTAGAAAGAAACATCATCTTTAGACAACTTACCAATTGCATTGGTCATTCTATTATCCCGTCTCTTCAGAAAGCACTCTTTCCTTTTCCTTCATTTTTGGATTTCTGCCAGAAGATAAAGGGCAGGAGTTATTCAACTTGGTCTTTGGAGAGATACAACCAAACTGGCAGATAATTTAATAATACTGCTTGACCTCTTTGTCTTATTGATTTATTTATTGAAGAGGAATGTATACATTGGAATGTGCTATTAAATGAGGTTATGGAATCATCCTAGGAATGACTATACACTTATGTATGTGCATATTTTTCTGAAGTACACATTCAGGTAAATCAGATACCACTTTGAAGATTTATAAAGCACTATGATTTTGTGATTTTATTCTAAAACCATTTAAATTGGCAACTTACACATCTATGAAAATAATTTGTCTACATTAAAATCTGAAAATATCACCAATTATGAGCCACAAATAATGCCCCAGATCTCTGGAGTTCTTTTGGAGACTCTCTCCTATATTTCTAACTTGCATCTGTCTTTCTTGAGAATATTACATTTTAGAATAGTACATTTTAATACTTTTTATTAAATGAGTGTTTTTATTAAAATGTTAGTTCACTACAAAATACTCTTTTATTGGGAGTTCAAGTATTGTTATATTACTCAGTACAAAAAGGCATTTCTTTAAGTGTTGTAATAATAACAGCATCAGTAAATGTCTATTGAATAATTGTAAATGATCATTGCTCTAACATTGGCCCTAAGTAGTTTGTCTTAGACATAGTTTTGCTGCTCAATGGCAAACATATCTGATAAAAATTAACAAACAGAATAAATAATGTATGCTTCCCACATTCAGGATAGATTTGATTCTGTTTGGGGAATTAATCTGTGATCAGATAATACAACATGTGTATGACATTTACAATCATTTTATAAGTTTTCACTTTTAGGACTATTTGTCCAATGTGGTTTATGACTTCCTGAATATTTTCCTTCCAATTTAAGTAAGCTGCCCCTGGCTGAGCAATGAGTATAAGGTTAGAATTTTGAGTTATTACGATGGCGTTTTTACATATTTGGTCAATTATAAGGAAGAATTAAAACCAAATCAGTTGTGAAGACAACTCTTTGATTATCTTTATGCTTTCCTTCTTATTTTTCTTAATATAGTTACTCGTTGTGCAAAGCAAATCATAGATTACTTCTTTATTCTCTACTTCCTCTAAATAAGGGATATTTTTTTGCATGTATTTTCTCCAGAAGGGGCTCACTTCATTAAATCTCCAAAGCATGACCTAATTAGTCCCATCTCTAACAGAATTTTTAAAACATCAGTTTGTCTAATTGGTGAATGTCATGTTATGTTTTTCTACTACTACTACTTTTACTCACAGTACATACTAAAAACTTCCTCAACCTTTTTGTTTTTCTGCTTATCAGTAAACACAGCTACATTATTTAAAAGAGCAGACAAAAATCATCGTGTTTCACATAACTTGTGTTATTTTTACAATGCTCCAGTGAAATAATACCTCACCCTCTTTTTACTATGTCACAGATGAGGATCTCAAAGAACAGAGATACCAAGTAACAGGTCCAGGCAGGGTGCAGATGACAGGGGGCAGGTAAATCAAAATTCCAAATTCTCAAGCCAGAATCTATTGTAGTTAGACCTTGTGGCTTCTTCCTCAGGTAACAGCTCACCTTTTCTCATACATTATTTTTAAATTATTGAAAATTGTTGTGATTTTCCACTCTCAAAAAAAATGCTTTAAATTTTTATAAGTTTCTGTATTGAAAAATTTCAGATAAAAGGGAAAATGAGAATAATAATACAGACTTTAACAAATAGAAGATTCTCAGAAAAGGAAGCTTGTTCCATTTGTAACATATGTAAAGGAGAAAAGAATTAGAGAAAGATTTTAAGCCATATACGTACGTAGTGGAAGGTATTGACAGGAATGACCCAACATTTCTGCAGTACTGTTTAGAATAGCAGTATTGGACATGTGAAGCAAAAGCTTTAAGTGCTCCTCAAAGCTTATGGTATTGAGGAATACTCAAATTTCAACTGCAAGCATTTTTCCCAAACTTGTTTTAACTTGTTAAAAAAATCAGCCACAGGCAATAGATGTATCTTTGGAAACTTAAAGATTCAGTCCAACTTTATTTATGGGTTTCAAGTTCAGACCAACACATATTTGAAACTTTCATATCATTTTACACTTTGTTGAGTGAGCACAAATTAATTTTAAAAGAGAAATGAAAAGTACTTTACTTTTTCACTAGATTCTGTAAAACATCAAGTTTAGAGTAGATATGTGAAATTAGATATAGGATTTTAGCAGTTTAAAATACCTAGGGCTACAAAATAGGGGATAAATGTGCTCATTAAGAATACATTTAGGGTGCCACTCAACTGAATTTATTTATAACAAATTGAGCTTTTCATATTCGATGCAAATTTGGAACTCCCAACATATGATAAAGGAGTAAGTGGAGATGTTGGCTAGAAAATGGACTTAAAAAGTAATCATTTTGTGATGAATTGATTATATCATCATAATATTATGCATAATACCAAGTATGAAACTGAAAAGCATATATCTTTTATTGAGGCCAACACAGATATTTTTGCACTTGATTATGTTATGTTAGTTATTTTGAAAGAAAAATGGCTAATATGTGTATATATAAAAGTCTTGGTAGTAACAAAACCTCATTGATATAAATCATTTTTCTCAATATTTTTTCTCTTAAAAAATTAACCAGAAAAATTCAATTAATTTCAAAATAGGTAAGTATATCCACTTTCTTGTCCTTTAGAGGCATACGTTGCAGTCTGTGTTTTGAGGGCAATGATTTGTATTACAATTATCTGACAATTCTTACTTCAAAAGTCCTTTTGGAGATAACCATGTCTAGTTAATTTAGTCTTTTATTAGTGTTACTTTCATTAATTTCTACTTGTTTTACTTTCTGTTTATCAAACCTAGAAACAGAAGCCTTTTAAGTTCTGACATTTAAAAGCTTCTGAATGGAAAATTATTTTATGAGCCAGAAAAAAATTTAAACTTAGAAAAAGAGTGTAACTCTTTGTCACTTTGAAAATTGATGCCATCTAGTTTCCAAAATGAAGTGGGTGGCAGGTAGTAACTAAATTTTTGAGCACACTTATAAAATTGCGCATATTTCTAGCACCTAGACATATGTGCTAGGAAGTTTGTGAAGTTGTACACACTTGTATCCCTATTTGTTTGAAATGTTTTGACTTCCTAAGAGTCAGTTATATGCACATTCAAATATATGTACAAAAATAATTTCAAAGTCATATATAAATAGAAATGGCTCATTTACTTCTCTCCATCTGTAAGGTAACTGATAATTGTTGCCAGGGGCTATACTTATGGTAAGACACCAGCACTTTATAGTTATGTCTTAAGATATAGATAGGATTCCATGTTTTAATCTTTTGTTGAATTATTTCAAGGCCTTGTCTGAATTGTTCAACTTGTCTATCTGCAAAATGGGACAAATTAAATATTTCATGGCTATTTTACCCCAAGATGTTATGCAGTGGGTGTTTGGATGATCCACCTATAGGTTAATTATTGTTGGAGTAATTTATGTGAATTCACATATACCACTAGGGTTTGTGTTAAAATAGAGTCATAGCCCAATTACATGAAATAATAATTTAGTGACTTGAAAAAAACTGCTTTTACTCCAGAGAGCAAATTTTCTCTCTCTAGGGAGAAAACACGCTCTACCATTTAGAATTTATAAAATATTTCTTAAGATTTATACTAAGGAACATGAGAAAGGGCAGCCAGTTGGGTTGACAGGACTACAAACTTCTCAATGACACACGAGGAAAAAGGAGTGTTTAGTCACTTTTATATGTGTTTCTAAATATATATGTACTATTTTCTCACTAACTATAAATTTATTAAGGAAGTATCTGCCTCTTTTACTAACAGAATGAAAAGAACTCATCAGTTTGAATAAGTAGCACAAAAGTGGAACGCTTGTAGACATATATTGAGTAGTAAGTGCCGAAGGAAGGGTAGCTGCCAAATAGTTGGCTTTTTGGTGGTCTCTAATTTTTATATTACATAATTCAAAGCTACTTGTGGCAGAATATGAGATTCAGTAGGAGAGACAGGACAATTTACCAAGAGGATTTTTTTTTAATATTTTACAAAGTCAAATACTTTTCCCATCCCTTTACTATTACAATTTTGTGGGCATTAGATTATATTGACAGCTCTAAATAAATTAACTTCTAAAATAAAACAAAATTTTATGACATTTGAATGGGTTTTCTTGTTGCTGAAGCAATAAGCTCCACTGACACAAATCTGAGTGTAACATATGGTCTCAGCCTTAGGCCAGGGTGTTCCATTTGAATTATTCCAGGCTTTTCCTTAAAGTGCTGTGCTTCAAACATGAATCCAATTACCAACTGCAGTCAGGCAATTGAAAGGCTGCAGGAGAAATACTCTAATAGATGGGGAGGGGAGTAAAGGACTATGATTTGTGTGGTAATCAGCGAGAGAAGGTCAATTGTAATAGAATAGACTGGTTTCCAAGACAGAGCTAATGTAGGATGCCTTCCACTCCATGGAGGGATGCTATCAATAGATTTGTTGTTTTCATTACCAAGAATGTCACTTACTGACAAGATGAATAAAGAAAGTGTGAGAAGGCCTGTTGATGGATCAGGTGATTAAAACCTAGGTTGTGGTGAGCAATTAGCAAACTGATGACCTGTTTGAGGACTGAGAATGAGAGGTTAAAAGAAAGGTGCTATGCAAATGTCTACTTGAAAAGAATAGTTTTGTGTTCTTTAAGATTTATGGTTGAACTCTAGGGAGAGATTAAATAAATATGCATCTCCCCAGTATGCAACACTTCTTTTTATGCTCTAAATTATTGAATTTCTTCTCCATAGAGAAAATATAAAGAATGCATGCTGATCATCCCACACATATTATTTTTTAGCAATCTAATTCCTTAAACTGGTGTAAAGATAGAATCCTGCAAGCTCCAACAACAAAAGAACACATTTTGTTTGTGAGGTCTCTATCTTTCTTTTAAGAGTCCTTACATTGAGTCAGTCACATATCCAGTTTTTTTTATATAAATTATAATAAAAGAAAAACAAATGGCACTTTGAATCTAATAATCTAAAATATTTTTACCAGAAATATTAAACCTCTTTTATAAAGATAAATTCTAGGTCTAAGGAATGACTTATTCCAAGCTAATTTTACCCAAGTTCCTGCCTCCACTCTTTGGTGCTAACCTATCAGACTACAATAGAGCACTTCCTGTTTTAAGCTTGCTTAAAAGTTCTACTTCCTCTACCTCTCAATTAACAAATATACAATGGCGCACTTTGCTTCAGGTTGTCAGCATACCGACAGATCACCTTCCACTACTGCATATAAATTGCTATGGAAAGTCATAAAGAAAACTTAAAGCCTTACAATTTAATTAAATAATACTACAATTTAAAAAGCTTACTTTGTTAAACATAAAACAAGAAAAAATACCTTTCCCTTTTGTACAGCATACCTTTGTGGCTTTTTGACTTCTTAGTAGTATTCAAATTCTAAGGGTGTAAAATACTTTCAGAACAATAATTACTTCATTGAGCAAGGCTCTCTTTCCCCCATTGTAAGCACTCATTTACCCCTGTTAATTTGCTAAAATTCAGTCATACAGTAAATTACTGGGAATGCCATAGGAATTTGAGATGCAGTCAGTGTTAACGTTTTTTTATTGAGAAGATCCATTGCTATAGGACAAAATATGCCTGTGCAATTTAAAATTTCAGTTAAATATCAAAAGCCATTTAACTAATAAAAAAAAATTGTGTTAATAGAGCCATCGGTGGCTTTTTGGCACGCCCTGAATGAAAGGTGTCTCTGGTAGTAGCCCTCACAATGTGCAGCAGCCATCTGCTTACCATACTTGATTGCTGTTCATTCGGTAAGAGCTCTCCTGCTTCCAGCACTTATGAGCGATTAGCTGTTGCCCAAGGATCTTGATACTGCAATTTCACTGGGCAATTAGAAGGGGAGAGAGAGTCCATGAGGGCTTCAAGGGACAAAAATATGATATGCTTTGTTAGCAGCTACATTTGAGTCAAGCTTTAAAGCACTGCAAACCACATAAATATGTCCCTAGGAAAAAAAGAAAGATTTTTCAAGTTATGTCAGAGAAAGAAAAAAGAAAGTCATATATTAATATAATCTTTTTTACTGCATTCTCTAGAAGTTAAAGAAATCAGCTTCCACATTTTTCTGGGGCAGGACATTTCATGGTTAGAAAAAGAAAATTTTTAATTGCCTTTGTCACATGCTTCCCTCAGCAATTTATTTTCCCAGCAGTTAACAACTGCCTTTTATTGGTTATTTGGTGAGCATAGCCCCTGGCTCCAGTGGAGATTTTAATTTTTAAATATTGGGCTGCTGACAATGCTTCTTCTATTGCTGTGAAGGGACACTGTCTGGAATTCTTTGACTTCCTCAAGCAATTTTATTTCCTGTTGTAAATTTAAGAATATGTTCCAATTAAACATTTAGAATAGATCATTCAGTAGGCTTTTACGCTCAACGGGATTGTTTTTCTTAACAAACGGGTTAAAAAGAAAAGGTTTATACATAACTCTCCTTTCCTTCCCTTTTGACCTATTTTTTCTTAAAATCACACATAATCAACTATGGTAAGGTAGAGGTAACAAAAAATTTTTGTTGTACAACAAAATTCTATATATTTTTAATAAAATCCCATTTTGCTTATTGTTTTTTCTTACATAAAATTTTTTATATAGATGTATTCAGCTAGGCAATGCTTTCTACATATTAATCTCAAATTAAGTAAGTCATAAACTACGTGTCTTTTTTTTTATAATTACCTGTTAATCTACTGTTTGCCAAGAGAAAATATAAGATATGAATTAAACAGATCAATTGCTATTTAATCAATAAGAGGTTAATAAATAAAAGATGTTTTCCTTGTAGAAAACATAAAAGAATTCTCACATTTCCCATGGGTCATTAATACGCAGTCAATACTTTTGATTCATTTTTTCCTTAAATGGTCAAAATGGAAGTGGAATGTGACATTCGGTGGACATTTTAACTGAAGTACAAACATGGTGAGACCAGGAAAAGCTTACTACCTAGTAGTGGAGACTCCACAAGTATGATCTATTGGGCTGCACCCTGACATTAATAATGGCTGTCTCTACTTATGACAGCAAAAGGAAACTGGGCTCTGCAGGTAGAACTCTCAGTGCCCAGTGACCAGTCAATAATTTGGTCACTGCATTTAAAGTCAATTGTGTCAGCCTTATACAAGAATCTTCTAGTATCACCCGTTAGAAACAAAGTTTTCACAAGGAATAATGTAGAGTTGAAAAAAGGAGGACCAATTAGTTGGGAAGAAAATGTCTTGCATACAGAAATAACATTTGCACACAATTATCTTGGTTTAAATTATTTAATACATTTTATCTTAAACTTTCCCAAACACTATGATGATATTTCCCCCTTAATTGTATATGTGCACAATTCAGTTTCTCCTCCAAAAATTAAAATTTAGGCTTCTTTGCCTAATTTCTAGCTTTGGTACATTTTGTATTACTTAAAGCCAAGTGGCTTATTAATAACCATCAACTAAAATAAATCAAAGCCCACGGGTAAATCTCAATTAATTGGGCAATAACCAAAGAGGTTTTTCTCATCTATTGTCCTGGAAGCAGAGTTCATGAGGGGAGATCACAGAGTTACTAAATTTTATAATGAAGACTCTTCAAGAGAGGCAGACTAAGCCCTGAGTATTGATTACACACTGTAGGGAAAGGACTAACTGGATTAAAATTCTGAAAGCGAGGGCTTACATTTGAAAAAGGAAGTTGCCATTATAATGTTTATTCAGGGAAATAAGAAGTCAGGGGCCAAACTTTCCAGGATATGAGTGCAAGTCTTCAAATAACAGCATTTGAGAAAGGCAATGAAAACAGTTCTAAAGGCCAGCACGTAGTTTCAGGTGTATCAACACCTCCTCAGACAACTTCTAAATCAAGGAAAAAAAAAAAAAACACTAATGCAAAGAATAAAAAGAACTCAGTTTTCCCAAATTACTGGTCATCACACAAACGCTGAAGCAATTTATGTGAGTTCAACCCAGCTCCGTCATTTTATAAGTCGTAAACTCAAACATTGTCCAAACACCTCATACGTTGCTCAGCGCTGGGAAACAAGGCTGCATAAAGCCGATTCTGATGGTTAGGATTTTCAGCGTAGCTACAGGGGCAAAAAACAGACTGAAACTAAAAGGTCATACCTGATAACTTCAAAAGAAAATTCTAGAAAGTAAGACAGCTTCAGGTTATAGCAGTCACTTCAGAAAATATAACTTGCCAATAAAAAATTTTTTTTGAAGATTGGAACTTCCAAATACTTGGCTTCTTTTCAAGCCCTATCATTATGTTTTGATTATTTGTTTGTTTCATTTTATTTTTGTTTGTTCTTTTACAGAATAGTGTTTTCTTCTAAGGTCAAGATTAAAAAGTAGCCATATGTGATGTTTACATATTCTATAGTTATATGTAAATTAGCAAATAACCAAATAGAAAGCAGCTTTCTGGTTTTGATTTTCTGAGTGGTAATGGCCCATTTCTACCTTCCAGTTGGACATGGTTGATCCTCTTCTCCATCAAAGGGCATCTGTGCTGCTAAAATAGTGAATGTGGAGTTGTTTATTCAGTTGTTGCATATTAGTTTCCCAGTTGTTAGAAGATCCGAACAAATAGAAAATCTTACACTACATTATATTATCCTTTATTAGTGGGAAATTGAAGTCCAGAGATCAGTATTAAGCTAGTCTCCAAAATCCACTTGTTCTATGATAGGGACCCCAAGTTGACCTCTGATAAAGTTGTATTAGAAGGATTTTACCCTTGTTACTCATTAAATAAATAGCTGTATTTGCATTATTTTTCTTTATAGTCAAGTTATGACATCAGCTCTTTCAAAGAACTAGAGACAAAGAGAGTCAAGTTCCCATTTAAGCAGGAAGAATATATTTTGCATATTAAGGTCCTGACATTTGGCATCTAGTGTGCAGTAGCTATTGCGATTAATGTGCCGGTATATCACATGTCAAAGAGCTTTTCATTGAAGGTTGAGAAGGGCAAAATGAAAGATTTATTAAAACTCAAACTTCTCAGATGTTGTTGGTTACCTGCTCTTCCTAAGGCAATTTACCTAAGAGCCTCAGGGAGCAAGAACAGCGGCTTGAAACATCCTATTTTTTTCAGTCCTGGAGCAGAGTGTATGACTGTAGACTGGCAAGTAGATCAAAGGATGTGATACTTCCAACAACCTCAGGGACAACATTTGGGTAAAACTTTTTGTTCATCATGTATACTACATCTGCTGCCCTATCCTTTTTGTATATACATATTAAATTTCATCCTATGCAAATATATTCACCCACTGAATGCAAAAGAATGATTACTATAATGATCCTGAAAATGTTCTCATTTCAGAGAGGAAATCCTATTTCTCAAGGGCACATAGTTTTGCCCCTTCATATATGTTTTTAAATTTCCAATATAAATACACTCATCTCTTTTCACCTTGAAATTATTAATGACACTTTTGCAAAGCTAAGCTATATTTGCCACTTCATAAAAAGTCTTAATAATTTTCTTTGTTATATCACAGCTGCAGAGTTACTATAGCAACCAACTTAAGCAACAGAAATAGTTATTTCTATGTGCCTTCAACGTGTAGAATGTACAAGTGGTTGAAATGCTATAAAAGTACATTAAAGAAAAGAAGTTTCCTCAGTTTTACAAATATCTTCATTTTTTGACAATGCCTTTGCGATCATTTTGCTTGAGTAAATTATTAAAATTTGAATTAAACTTGTCTAATATATCACCATACTGATTCATTCAAAAGCAATAAAGATAATGTCAATTATACTCACAGATTAGGTGAAAATGGCATGATTTTGTGGGCACAGTCCTTAACTGTGAAAGCTTGGGTGCTTTGGGTAATAACCTTCTAAGGAGAAGCAGCCAGTATTCTGGGTCTCTTGGACCCAAGGATATCATCCTCCAGGATTACCCTAAATCCAAATCTGTCAGATCCACATTCTTAGTTTCCTTCTCTGTAGTTAGAAGCCATGGTCTTCTTTTAAAAAAAAATTTTAGAATATTTTTAGATTTATAGAAAACTTACAAAGAAAAAACTGTTTTCTAAAACCCTTGCCCAGTTTTAATTTCTTCTAATGTTTTTATCTTACATTACTGTGGCATATTTGTCAAAACTGAGAAAACATTATTGGTACCTTGTATTACTATTTACTGAACTCTGGGTTTTATTTGGGTTTCACCAGTTATTCCACTAATGACCTTTTATCAGGAAAGGGGATCTTTTCCAGAAGTTGCTATGACATTTCTCATGGCTTCCTGGGCAGAATAGTGCTCACTAAATCAAACATCATCATTGGCAAAGAGTGATGGAATTGACACTACTGGTTTATAGACCAATCATGCTTTATTTCCTGGATGTCAGATAGGGATTACCTCCTTTAGACCATTGATGCCCAACTCTCATCTGAATAAAACCAAAATTATCTGAGCAAGAACCAAATGGCTGATGGTTGCTGTGCATTCTGTTGTAACATTATATCACAAAACTTATACTTGCATAATGTAAATGTCAAATACAATTAACCCTTGAACAACATGGGTTTGAGCTGGGCTGGTTCCCTTATACTTGGATTTTCTTCCACCTCTGCCACCCCTGAGACAGCAAGATCAACCCTTCCTCTACTTCCTCCTCAGTCTTCTCAAAGTGAAGACCATGAAGATGAAGAACTTTATGATGATACACTTCCACTTAATAAATAGTAAATATATTTTCTTTTCCTTGTTATTTTCTTAATAACATTTTTTCTCTAGCTTACTTTATTGTAAGAATACAGTATGTATTACATATAATATACAAAATATGTTAATTGATTATGTTATTAATAAGGCTTCAGGTCAACAATAGGCTACTAGTTGTTAAGTTTTGGGGAAGTCAAAAGTTTTATGTAGATTTTTGATTGCATAGGGGGTTGGCACCCTTAACCTCTGAGTTCTTCAAGGGTTAATTCTACTTTTACTGTGGAAAAAAGTTCAAAGTATCTTTTGTGTTCTCAGAATATTTCATAGCATCTCTGAATAGTGGAAAAATGGAATATTTCATAGTATCTCTGAATAGTGGAAAAAATAAAGCAAAATTATGGACCTGGCTGACATTGTTGCCTTAGCTAAACCTATGTTAATGATCCTGCCAAAGTCCATTGGTCCAGATGACGGGGCAGGTATAAATCTCTGCTGGACAGGAAGCTGCACTCTTTTGGACTCAGACTGATGATGAGAGATGAGAAATCAAAATAAATCAGAGGAAGGATATTAAAATTGTGTTTTATCAATATTGGCTTTCAAATAAATAGTAAAATGAGTGGAGAAGTAGTTTTCTAATCTTTTCTTGAGTTTGTGTGTGTATATAAACCTTTTAATTTCAGTACTCTGAACGATTCCCCCAAATTTGAGGGTACTGCTCTGTTTATTTGTGCAGTACAATGCATTCTGCTAGGGCTTCATTCTTAACTCAAGAGAATTGCATAAATCATAGGCTTTCTTGGAAAATCTATTATCTTTTTTAAAAAATACATTAAAATGTACATGAAGAGTCAAGGACAGGAAAATCTTTGTCAGTACAATTAATATTTTGCTGATTATTGAGAAAGTTGGTCACTCCAGTCAAATTTAGTAGGAAAACATATTCATGATTCCACATACATTATTATATATGCAATTTTAGTTAGCATCTTGGGAATGAGATATAGAACTTAAGAGAAATTGCCTCTCATTGTACCTACAGTGACTAAAGAAAATGAATCTTCACTTCTGATGCCAGGGCTGTATCTGTAGACTTTATCTTTGTGGTGAATATCTTATTTAGCTTTTAAAATACTACCCCACTACAGTTCACCTGAAGAGCAAAAAATATGAAGTTAAACAACCTGAGTTCATAAATATGAATCTACCACTAGTTAATTGAGTAACCTTGGCCAAGTTAACTTAACTGTTCTTGCCTTGGTTTCCTCATCAGAATTGTATGGATAATATTAAAAGCCTATTTCTTTCTGGTTTGTTATCATTATAATGTGATTTAACATACGCTGGAACAGCATAAGAGTTGTAGTAGTGGTTGCTATTACAATTATAATTATCTATTTGAGAATTACAGAAACAAATTTTCTTATTTTTAAAATTGTCATTACAACACAATATATAGAACATGCTAAAGTATAAACAAAGAATTGAAAGATAAGAATTCATTTGCATCCATGTGAGGTGGAAGAATAATTCTTCTCTATTTTTGGACAGTGGCAATGGAGGGACAGTGATAATGGCCACAGGGAGTGCAGCAATCCTCACCTGGAACCCTGAAAAGTGCAGCTGGGGGAAGGCACACGACCGAGCTCTCTGACCAACCTTGGTCAGTGACATGTATTTTTCTTTCTCAAATTAATCAAAACTAAAGAGCAAAACTCTCAAATGTTGGGGCATGGTGGTGGTAGTGCTTAATTTTTGAGCATCTAGTATTTTGAGCTCTACCATTGTTAATACAATTTTAGAATGATAAAAATATAATAAAGTTTTTTTTTTTTATTTAAATTCATCTTCTGAAACAAAATCCTAAATTGGAGGAAATACTGGAGAGAGCTAACTGACTCTCTTACTCCTAGAATGTTATGTCCAGAGCTGAGAGAGAGAGACACATACACATATAAAGCCTCATGTGTAGTAAAATGTTTATTTTGAGCATCTGGGTGCGGGTGGGTGGAGGTGAAAAAGTGTGCACCCTGTGAGAGAGGAAAGCCTTGGGTTTTATAGAGGGTTTCTCCAGGGGGAGTGAGTACCTGGGCCAGAGCAGCCACTGTAATAAAATTTTTTAAACAACCAGCTCCTAGGACCCCTGTCCCAGTCACATCCATCCTGCAGCTCCAGTGTCCTTATCAGGGGAGATAACGAGGGATAAACTTCATCCCTATGGGAGTGGGGGTGGGGGAAGGAATGCTGACTGCAGCTGTTAGATTTACAATGGCCAGGGACTCTCCAGACTCCTGCAGCTATTGTTTTACAAGCCCAAGTTTCCCATTAATCGCATTCTGTCCTATACATGCTTTTCGGGTTCCCACCTGGAACAAACCTAACATAGAAGACTATTCATTTGTATTTTTAAAAGGAAAAGTAATAATTTCATATCAAATGAATGACTTGGGAGGCTGAAGTGGGAGGATAACTTGAGCCCAGGAGTTTGAGGCTGCAGTGAACTGTGATTATGCCACTATACTCTTGCCTAGATGACAGAGTGAGATCCTGCCTCTAAAAAAAAGAAGAGAAAAAAAAGAAAGGGTAAAATACTTAGTTATAAAGATATTCCTATAAGTATTTCCATATTTTATTCATTAAACATATTTATTCATTAAATATATCTGTATGTATGTATACATATATGCATATATATACATGCATATGCATACATAGGTCCAAAAAACATGCATTAGAGTCTTTGTAGCAGCTGTATTGATAATATTCCCAGACTGAAGACAATATATATGCTCATCAACAGGTGAATGAATAAATAAATTGTGGTATATTCATACAATTAAATAAATTTAAAAAGAGCAACATGGTATTATATAAGAAAGTATGGTAGAATTTCATAAATATTTTATTGCATGAAAGAAACCAGACACACACAAAAATACGTAGTATCTGATTCCATCTGAGTGAAATTTCTGAAAAGAAAAGAAAACTAATCTTTAGGTATAGAAGAATAGGGGTTACCTCAGTGGGGGAAAGAGAGAGGGTGTAGACTGGGAAGGGGCCCTAGGGAACCTCATGGGTGATGGAGTGGTTATACATCTTGATCTTCATGGCATAAATATGTAGAAAATTACCAAGATGTATAGGTAAAAATAATGCCATTTATGCACTTTATGTTTATGTGTTTGTGTGCATGCGCATGTATGTGCATAAAATTTTCTTGAATAGTTTTTAACTACAGTGAGTCAGGAAGACATTAGGGATACCATGGACCATTAAACAGACCTCAGGAGGTCAGTCTAGGATAGGATCACAGATAAAACAAAGGATTTATAATTAATTCTGAATTTCAGGTAAAAATAAATAAATAAATTTTAATATAAATATGACCTTCCCCTCCAAAAATATTTATTGTTTACCTAAAATTTAAATTTGACTGGGTATCCTGTATTTTTCTTTGCTAAGTTTAGTAACCGTGGCCTGAGGTGAAGCCTGAGGTCACGTAGTATTGTACTGAATGTGTTATAACCTCAACTTCCCCTATCATTGCCAGGCAAATCCCAGTGGATTGGCTTCTCATGAGCCAACTAAACATTTTCTTGCTAATATTAAGTAGAAAGAATGTTTTCAGTTGGTGGAGCTTAATGCCTTAAATCTAAACTTTTCATCTAGTAAAACCAGAGAGGAGCAAAACCTCACAATAGAAAAAGCTTCTCTTCATAATAAAAAATTGAAATACAGACTGCTCCACCTACCCTTCTCACTGGACTCCAAGCTTCTCAGGGGTTGATCTTTGCTGATACCTTGCTCCTTCTTGTTCTGCTCTGCAACTTCATACCTTGGAGTCTGCCAAAGGCTCTGACACCCTTCAGACACACATCTGATCTACGTTTTTCTGTCTATTCATTTTTTTTCTCTTTCATCTAAAACTTCTTACTGAGACGCTCTGGCAGCTGGTGTCTCCAATCAAAGAACTAAAAGTAGACCTATCATGTGATACAGCAATCCCATTACTGAGTATTTACCCAAAGGAAAAAAGAAAACATTTTATAAAGAAGATGCTTGTACTTGAATGTTTATAGCAGCACAATTCACAATTGCAAAGATGTGGAAACAACCCAAATGCCCATCAATACACGAGTAGATTAATAAAATGTGGTGTATGTATACCACGGAGTATTACTCAGCCATTAAAATAAATGGTGAACTAATAACTTTTGTAACAACCTGGATGAAACTGGAGACCATGCTCCTAAGTGAAATATCACAAGAATGGAAAAAAAAAAAAAACACCACATGTACTCACTTTTAAATTGGAACTAAATGATCAACACTCATGTGCACATATGGTAGTAAAATTCAATGGAAATCAAGCAGGAGGGAGCGGGGAGAAGGGGATGGGAAAATTCACACTTAATGGGAACAAAGCACACTATCTGGGTGATGGACAGTGTACAAAAGTAATTCGTATAACAAAAACATTTGTACCCTCATAATATTTTAAAATTAAAAACAAAAAAAATATATTGCACTATGATGTGTGCTACATGCTAACAAAACTAATAAATATATATTTTTTTCTTTTAAAAAAATAAATAAAAATTGAAATACAGCACTTTCCATTCAAACAAGCACTGTGGGTGTTAGTGCCATCTCTTAGCCCCGCAGGGAGAATGGGCAGTGCCAACAGATGGCCACACTCTTTTCAAGATTGATCTTGCCTTTCTGGCACCAGGCTCCTACTTCAGGTTTGCCAAGAATGGTCAGCATGTCGTGTGTTAATTGCTGGCAGGGACTACCCAATGACTTTATAGGCCCAGCTCACAGTGGGCTCTTGATTAAGGAGAGCATGTAGCTCCCAGCTCCAGCAGGACTGCCTTCAACAAAGTCATGAGACAGTACACCTTTAATATTACTTGCACAGTAGGTGGAAAACAAGAGTTATTTTTGGCTCTGTGCCTGTGACTATAAAGCTTGCATTGAGTAGCTTTTAAGTGGCCACTTCTCCAACAAGCAGAGCAAATTAAAGGGGGCAGCGTATGGCTAATGGGATGTTAGCATGGGCAAAGTCCAGTCATCTTTGTCAGTTATAGGGTTAGTAAGGGGAAGAAGGCATGTGTATTACTGGACAACAATGTGGTATCATCTATTTCTCAGTAGGAGGAATTTGAGATCAGGTGTTGACAGATGGCGGTCTCTCAGGATAGCATTAAGCATTTGTCATAAGTGGAGATTAACAGGTTGTTTAAACATATTAAAATCTCTAGCATTTTGTGAATGAGACTTGTGAAAACATTCTAAGAGAATTACGCAACATATCTTCATAAAGAGAGGGTGGATGGCAACCCAAAGGTTGGCCCAAAGAATGTCTATTCTGTAGCTATTTTTTAAAATAATGACTGCTAGAAATAATACTAGCATGTTTATTATAAAAAGCCTTAAGTCAAGATAGAAGCAAGGAGAGGCATTGTGCTGTGGTTTTAACCTAAAGTACAGGAACTATGCTATACTGAGCAGTCAGGCATGTATGACACAGTTAAAATTATCTTTAACTCAAAAACACAAAGGCCTGGAATGAATATTTAGGAGGTACCATGTCATTCAACAAATTCCAAATTCTAAAGAAATTACATTGGCCTTTTTTCTGTATATAAAATCTGTGTATATTTACAATAGTTCACTTAAAAAGATGGGTAAACCATAGTGAAAAACTAAATATTACTCAAATCAGACTATTCACAATTGACTACCCTTTGTGAATGTCCTAAAAATTAAATTTTTAACATCAGTGTATTTATACTGAATTTATATGATTCCATTACACTTTAAACAAAAATAACTCAAAATATTCACAGCACTCTATAGAATTTAATATTCCATTACAGATGTAAGAAAGTCCTTTTTCACTCTTTTGATCTTCATTAGCAAAGAACCATCCAACAGCATTAGGGAAACATTTCACACACATGAGCAACACTGTTAACATATATTTTAACTTTGTATTCTCTGAGGTGAATAATAACAATTCTTAGACACTGAAAAATAACAAGCCATCAGTAATTATTTACTGGACTGGATCTTTCTTAACTTTTACTCATCCTCCAAGGCCTGGTATTTTCCACTTTATCAACAACTATCCACTACTCAAAAAAGAAACCAGGTTGATTCCTTTAAATATTTTTTCTTCACATTCACTGTATTCAATTTTTACCAAATACAGGTAGGTACTGCTCTGCTCTAAATAGTTCTTGAATAGGTTTAGATCCTCTCCTTGGCATTACCTTTGTACAGACCTTGATAACTCTTACCTGGAATTGTTGCCACTGTTAAGACAACTGCTTGCCCTGTCTCCAACTCCCATTTCTTCAATGTTGCCACACACACACACACACACACACACATTCTAACTATAATCAGAGATTTTTTTTTAAATATACAAAACTTAATGTGTAAGTCCTCTCCTAAAACTTGCATATAATTTGCTGTGTTGCCGATAACGTCCAGACTTTTCACCAATACATACGAGACCCTTGAGAATCTAGCCTAGCTTCACTCCCTGCCTCTTCCTCCTTCACATAGAGCTCCCTGTCTTTTGTGATTTTGTGTCTGCTCTGACTTTCCTTCTGCCTGGGATGGTCCTTCACTCTGAGCCCACTCATTTCCACTTATGTTTCAAAACCCAACTCAGGTGTTAACTTGGTGCAGGACTTTCTTAATTTTTTAAGTTCTAATAAATCACCTGCATCACCTGTGATTATAGCCCTCCTAGAGAGTTAAGCTTCACAGAGATCTTGATATCTAGTAGTGATTGAAAATTATAAGATATTGACAATTGTTTTTAAAGAACTTATAATGAGGCTAGAGACAAAGATATTTTACATAAAATAGGTAATTAAAAATATAAGAGAGTACTACTGTTAGAGAATTTATTAAATAGTTTCTGGCAAGCTAATGTTTCCAGCCGTAGGGTATACTTGGTACCTGGACTGATGTCACCACTGAAAGCAACTAAGCAGGCTAAATAAAATGTTTTGAAAAATTACCTTATATGCATGCATGAGCAATGTGGATACCTAAATGGAAAAATTAAATTAAATCTCTATCTTCATACGCATAAATCAATCTGGGTAGAATATAGATCTAAATGTAAAAAGCACAACTTTAAAACTTTTATAAGACATATTGAAAGATATATTTATACTCAGGGTGGGAAAAGATTTTTTAAATCCAAAAAGCATGGAGAAAAAGGAAAATTATGATAAATCTGAGTATATCGAAATTACAACTATCCCTCAAAAGATATCCTTAAATGGGAGAAATGACAAGCAAAGCCTAGAGAGAGATTTTGGCTAGTCATACAATTCAAAATTTAGTACCTAGAACGTATAAAGAACCAAACATAGTAATAAGAAAAAGATAACTAACTCCAAAATACAATTGACCAAAAAATATGCAAAGTGAGAATTTAAAGAACAGGAAACACGTATCAATGGTTAATAAACACCATGCACACACAACCACACACACACACACACACACACACAGATACTTAATCAGAGAGTTCAAATGACACAGACCGGCATGCACTGAAAAATCCAATAATATCACATGTTAGCAATGATACGGAAGAATGAGAACTGTATTTTGCTGAAGAGTAGTGGAAGCAAAATTAACTAGAACAGCCATATTGGAAAGAATTTAACAGAACATATCTTAGATGAGATTCACACTATCATTTATTCAGAAATTTAAGTCCCTATGAGATATCCAAGAGAAAACTCTTGCATATGTTCATAAAGAGCTATGTACCAGGATGATCACAGAAAGAATTTTTATTTACACCACCATATATGTACTTTATGGCACTGAAAGTTAATGAACTAAAGCTATTTGTGTTATTATCTTCAAAATAAAATATTGAGTAAAAAAAATAAGATGCAGAAGGAAATGTCCAATGTGATATCATTCATCTGAAATTTAAAGTAGGGCAAACAATACCATATATTATTTGTAACAAAGATAAATTTAATTTGAAGATATGCTTGTGAATGGACCAAAAATAAATTTTCAGAATTGCAGTTTCATCTAAGAGGAATTCAGTTAACCATTAATGGAAGTGTACACAATTTTTATAATGCTTTTGGTTAAGCTAGCTTATAGGGACATAAGATTTTGTTATATCCTTTTTATATTTCAGAATTTTTTATAATAAAATTTGAAGCATGTGTATTTTATTGAAGCAACAACAGTGAAACTCTGGTTCATTCAATACTAATAATGAAATATAATTTGGGAGAAATTTCACTGCATTTTTGTTTATTTTTCTAATGTTGGTCTTCTTTTTATAACTTAATTCAAATATGCCCAAAATATTTTCTTTGTTATTCACTTTTCTAAAGGACACTTTGATGACGTGCTCTTTGCAAAGCAATTTGCTGAAAGAATCAATTTAATTTATGTCCATTTATGTTTCTTCAGTGATGACTTAGCCTCACATGAAGGACTTGTAGAGATCCAAGGAGAATGTCACTCATAGACTGATTAGCATGAACTTCTTCCAGTGATGCATAATCTTTGACAACCATGGTAGAAACTTATTTTTCCAAGAGTATCCAGAGGACAGGCACCTATAGATGTCATCTGCCACTTCTAATTTATTAACTAACTTATAACCTGCTTTCATAGGCATTCATTATATTCCTTAACCTTGACCTTGTCTTTTAAAGCTTGATATTATTATTTCAATAAAATGCCCTTCCCCATTCCTCACTCCAAGTAAAAAAAATCAATAAAAAATATTTTTAGTGTTAAACAGAAAACTTAAGAAGTGCTGGGAGCACTAGCACATCAGAGAACAGAGGTCGTAAGGGGCCCATTTCTGTAAATATTTTCAATACTATTGCTCACGTCCATTAATTACTTTCTGATATTTGAAAATCACATGATTTTTTAGCAAAACAAATGGCATTTTTATAGTACTCAGGTTTGCCAGGATTTTCTTAAAAACCTGTTTACAGCAGGATAGCATGAAATACACATTTTAATTGGACATTGAATAGAATTACAGAAATGTTGTGCATCTTGCTTCATTTCAGTGGTTGTTAGACTTTTTCACAACGGTCCAGAAAACAAATATTTTAGCAAGCCAAGAAGTAAAATAGATGATATAATGTTGGTACTTATATAATCTTTGTACTTATAGTGTAATCATTTTCAAATATAAAGGCCATTCTTAGCTTGTGGGCCATAAAACAACAAAAAAGACAGGTGGTGGAAATTGGGTATATTTAAAAGATATGTGACACCCGGGTGACCCTTCAAGTTCACGTTCTTAGTTTTCATTAAGAATGATTGCACACAGGAGATCTCAGGAAGACCTACTGAGCAGCTGTGTACTACAGGGTTATGGACCTCTTGACTTCTTCCCCCCCTTCTCCTGGTGTCCTCGGCTCACTTTGACGCAGCCTTAATGCCTCCACCCACCCCACTGCCTCTACCTCAACCTCCTTATGCTATTCTTGCTTCTTTCTCAGCTTCAGGCAAAAATCTTAAAGCAATATGGAAGTGACTCATATTTAGGAAATGCTACAATAATAACATATGACTAAATTTCACATAGAAATGTTAAAAACGTGAAATGGTGAAATCAAATAGCAATTAGTGATGACAAACCTTTACCTGAGCTGCACTAACTGCTGCTTCAGCCCACCAAATGTATAATGAGACGAGCTCAGACTGGTCTTTTTTGCAGAAAAAAATTTCCAAAATTATTGTGTTTATTGCTTTAAAGTTAGATGTTAAAACAGATTTTATGAGACTATGTTTCTTCTGAAACACAAATGTTTGAAGATTTCTAAATGACTTATTGGGAAATAATAAAATAAATTATTGTATTAGGCAAATATGCTATTTCTCTATCTCTACAAAACATGCCTTTTGGTCATTGGTTATTCCTCGGTCTGTTGGAATAGCATTTAAGAGGTCCTGATGATTACAATGTACAAAGAAATTGCATATTTCTCTCATTTGTGTGTTGAGTTCATAGGATGTCAGGCAAAGCCCACTTAGACATTGCACAGTGAACATTTTTATAAATTATTCCACAAGGGAAAGAAGTAGAAAGATAACAGTAGAGATCAGTAGGTCTAGAAAGTGGATATTTGTGAGAAAAATCTTTGGAAAATGTATCTGTACCTGGCTTGCTTAATAAATTTAATCACATTTAAGGTCTCCAGGATAACACTGAGTGATCTGAAAACAAAAGAATAAAGATATAAAAATGCATGAACAGACAATTCAAAAATATGAAATTCTGATGATTAGTATGTAGGAAAAATTCTCAATTTCATTTTCAAAAAAGGAAATTCAAACTAAAACACCAATAAGATATTTCCTGCCCAGAGTATTGACAAAAGTTAACACCATTAATGACATCTTGGCTGGAAAATATGTGGAGAAATAAATACTATCATTAATTTATAGATCTATAAATTACTAAAATTTTTGGAAAGTTAATCTGTTACTATTTATTTTAAAAAAATACTTAAATATTCTTTTTTTTTTTTTTTATCATGTTTGATCCTTTTGGTTGCAAGTGAGAAAAATAGTAATCCAAATTGGGTGAACTCTTAAAGGAAATTTATTGGCTTATGAGAGGAAAAAGGATGGATTCAGGTTCAGCTTGATCTAGGACCCAAAGAATGCCAGTGGTAATCAGTTTATCTCTCTCTCTCTCTCTCTCTTGCTTTTATCCTCATCCTCTATGTTGATTCAATTCCCAGAATGGGGTAGCAGTCCCGGAACTTACATTTGGAACCTTCATAATATATAAGAAAGATGTCCAGCATCTGGTACTAAAAATTTCAGTAAAAATATTGTAGGATCTCATAACTCTGATGAGTTTCCATATCCAAATTTTAATTATTCTCTGAGACTAGGATAATAATATCAGATCAGAAAGTTCTGAATATATGGCACCTTTGAATCTGAGTAGAATCAGCCCCATCAAAGCCACATGAACTCTGCCACAAAAGGTCCCCCAGAAAAAAAACTGTGGTGTGGTTATCAAAATGTTGAATAATAACTTTCTAAAAAAGAAATATCTCTATACCCTTCTTTTAAGTATACAATCACATTTTCAGACTCTGTTCCATGATGTTTAAATACCAATGCTTATAAATACATGAAAAGAATGTTCATTGCAATTTTGTTACAGATATTCAAAAAGCCAGACCCCGTCCCCCTCCCAAAGACAGAACATTGAGAAATATGTGGTTGACAAAATTTTGGTAGACAAATACTAGAAAAAAATGAGATAGCAACTTAATAGAATATGAATATCTTTGCAAGATATACAGGTGAGAAAGTAAAGTACAAGGTCATGCTAAGAGTTTGATTCATTTTTCCCCAAAAAATGAAAATACAGAAAGCCTTTTTATATGTATGAATAATTATGTGTTTTCCTGAGCAACAGAAAAACTCTTGATTGATGCATATTGTAGGAAGGAGCTGAGATAAAATATACTATAAATCTACCTTTGGATTCATTTAGAATTTATTTGACAAGCGACAGACAACCTGTTTCAAACTGGTTAAATTCCAAAAGGAAACATGAATCTGAAGGGTTGAGAGTTTTAGGTGTAGCTTTGTCCAAATATAAATGTCTACAGGGCACACTATACATCTCTTCTTCTCTGTGATGAACCATCATTTATACTGGCTGCATTTTAACAGTTGTAGCAATTTCAGTATTTACTCTATAAATAAAAGTGAAAGAAGCCTATTATTTTTAATTTAGATAGCCCTGTACATTTAAAATTATTACATTAAGCAAATATTATTTTAAGTATTAGGTATTAGGAATAATGTTAAGAAATATAAATTAAAATATATTAAAGTAAACTAATGAGCCAGGCTAGAATGGATACTGAGTATGGGGTATCTATCTAAACAGAGGTGAGGCATAGACTCAATATAAGTCCAAATAAATTAAGTGAAGAAAATAAAAATAATTGGCATTAGGAGTTCTGGCAGCCAGTATTCAAATTTCATCCATGGGGCACCTAGGTCCAGTGGGATAAAATGTAGTCCTAAGACCAGAAAGGGACATTTTCTAATGATCCTAAGGAAGCCAGAGGTTTCCGTAGAATAGTTGCCTCCTCTGCTGTCTGTAGTTACTTTTGTCTTCATGTGGTTGTATATTTGAATCCCCCCTGCTAACTACCTCATGGTTGAAATCATGTAGAAGTTAGGAAATACAGCTGCATTTAGAATTGGAAAAGTTTATTTCAAAGTTATAGAAACTGGAAATACTCGTGATTTTATAGAGAATAGGAATCCTGTGGCTGGGAACATTGTTACTGATTCTGAGGAGAGTTTAATTCAGAATGGGTTTGACTCTTGCTTTTGCATGTGCTAGTCATGGGGGTTCCATAAGCTTCAGTTTCCTCATCCATGAAGAGCATGTTTCATTCATCATTTCCTATCAACACTAACTCCTCCCTTCTTTGCTCAGCTTCCTGATTCTAGAGCTGGAAGCTGTGAACCTTTCTCTTTCCCAGGTGGAGTCATGTTAGGCTTTGCCGAAAGGCACTGAAAAGACACCAGAAGCCATAAGCAGAGGCAAGGCTTCTGCTGGAGGTGCTGGTGTGCTTTTCTTCTTGCTCCTATGTGGCTGCCTGTGCTATGTGGGAGACCCAGTGACACTCACCCTCCTATGGGTCTGCCAACAGTTTTCTGTTCCCCAGAAACCTAATGCCCCACTTTCTGATTACTAGTCCTGGCCTGCCTGTGGCAGACAAGCTTTGATACTGGCACTATAGCCAGCAGAACTTCTCTGCTATCCAAGGGTCTGAATCTCAGCCTTGGGCTAGCCCTTTCCACATTTGCCTTTCCAAAGCCCTATAGACAGTAGCTGCTCCCTGTCTTTGCTATTTCTGTATTCTTTGGAGTTTTCTCTTAACTCTTGTAATAATTCAGTGTTTTTCTAATAAATTTTTAAATATATTCTATGTTCTCTCTTTAAATTACTTATGAGCTTTTTGCCTCCTGACTGGACCCTGGCCAATACAGTAGGATAACAAAAATATCTTCCTTTTAGAGGTTATTTATATGAAGTGCTCAATAAATCCTAGCTATGATTATTATGAATGGTCATTATAGTGATTTAGCAAATTCTAGAGAATGAAATGCTTCCTTCAGACATTAGACCATGTCTTTTATTTATAATTATCTTTTCTTCCCTGCTGAATTATCTGGGCTTACTAGTGTGGCAAGATGATGTGTTTGAAATGCGTAGCTGTCTAACCACCGACATTACTGATCTGATAGAGCTGGGCAAGGCCTAGAGCGTTGGTGGGAAAATTACATAAGAATTATCTTCAGTTTCTTTGTTTGCTTTTGACTAGATTATTACCTAATATATTTCTAAAAGGAAAGGTTTTATAATTTGTTAGGTTTCAGAAATACTTTTGATGTGTCTAACATTCTTAGCATGGGAAAATGTTCTTTTTAAAAATGGTCTTTGCATTTTAGCCAAATGATGAGAAGTAAGAGTGGTGGATAATGTCAAGAAATTTAGAAAATATTACTCTGTTCTTTCTATAAATAGCTAAATGGAATTATCCATCTATATCATAATTAATTTTCCACTTATTGGTTTGTACAAACCCCATAGGAATTCATTCATTCAAAACACAAAATGCTAACCATGATTTCACTTATTTGGAGCAGAGTGCCATGTTCAGAATGCTATTTCAGAGATACATTGTTATTTCCAAAAGAAGTAATATATTTCATTTTAATTTTCATGCTGTGTATCTATACATATAATTAGAAGAAATTTAATTTTGCTAGAAATACCACCACAAAGGAGCCTGGGAACTTGGCTACTGGTAATTGAAATTGCTTTTCAACTGCAAATTGCTAACTTGGTGAAGATTTCATTCATGGACGTTTTCCTTAATACATTTCAAAGCAATATTTGAGGTTCAATTTATTTTATTGATGCACACAATTTTTTAGTAGAAATATAGGAATTTGATGGAAAAGGATAATAGTTTCGCCTACTGGGGGTCACTGAGGCATATCTCAAGGCAAAAAGGAAACATGCATGAGTAATCTGAATTTATTAGGAAGAATTCGGGTCAGAGTTAGGCAGAGAAGCTAGGATCAAGAAAGCCAAAATAAAAACGAATTTGTATTAAGTCAGGTTCCCAGCAGAAAATAGATGGCACACACAAAATAGTATCTTATTCTGAAGGAGGTTTAATAAAGAGATTATTTACAAAGATATGGGTAGGTAGTGTGCACAGAAACCACAAAGGGTATCGCTGTTACCCAGAAGGCTATTATCAGCAGATCTGTTACCATTTCTAAACTAGAGAAGGATGGGTATAGGGAGGTACTAGGTATAGGAACCTAAAATGAGAAATGGTGTAGAGAAGTTACCCTTGTGGAAAGCATTCACCATCAGTTGAGGGACAAACTAGTACATAGGGACCCTGCAGAGACAGACTGGGGGAATAAAGTCCATGATCTCATCCTCTCACACTCTGATAACCCATGGAATCTCCCATTGGCTTAAATCAATAGGAAACCAGCAGAGTTTAAGGAAGCCTATTGATGTATTCCAACAAAGTCAACCTTTTGAGACAAAGAACAGAGCAGGGAATAGAGGCGAGTGGATTTGAAGGAACAAATAGAAGATATCAAGCAAACTATTTCAACATAAAAATAAAACTTTTAATCACCTTGTGTGGCATGGTAAAAACAAAGAAATCATAATAGTATAGAATAAAGTGTAGACAAAAAGAAGCATAGGCTGATTTTTTAACATTTCTTATCACTTGAAACTTGATGGCCTACTTTAAAGCCAAATGATACATAATATATAAATTAAATTAAAAGATAAAGAGAAGACAGAAAACAAATGTGTTGGGCATTGAAAAGAGAATTGACTGCAAACATTTCTGTATTTGGAAAATTAAGTCTTGCTATACACTTATACACATGTATGTATAACTTAATAAATATTTTTGAAATGTTTACTTTTTATCTCAAAATACACTTTATACATGAAAAGGTGTGTGAGTCAGAAAAAAAGCTTTCCTGATACTGGAGAGACATTTTTTTAAAAAAAGAGATTTAAGGTATATTAATTTATGTGTATGAAAATTTGTCTTTTGCAAGGATTTTGTAATGTGTAATGCATTTTTCATTTCATTCCTAATGCATACTTAAAATTGCAAGACAGTCATGCTATACAAATGGCATCAGCGTTCATCTTCCTTGTTTTAACAAAAATGTCCTGTACAATTTTACTTAGTTAAATAAATTCAACTGTTAATTAACCACACATTCTTTGAAAGGAAATATAAGCTATAACAAATGCTCTTTTATTTAGGATATTTTGTGTTTTGGATTTATTATCATGATTTGGAATGCAGCTGGTTTGCCTTTTAAACACAATGTTTAGATAGTAGTACCAAGGCTAACATATCTAAGTGAGAAGCTATATCCCAGATGCAGACACAGAGCCATAAGGAAATAAAAACCTTTCTGCAAAAAATTATAAAGTGTAAAATGGTTTCCAGATAACTGAGAGTGAATGGCCTTTTCTGTTTACTCCGTGTAGGCGGGGCAGAGGAAAATCAAAGGAAAGCCTCTAGAGGCATTGTTGGGTTCCATAAAGCCATTGAAACTTGCAGATTTACATAAGGGATTTTGCAGGTTGAGTGTTTGGAAAGTAGATTTCTCAGCATGTTCTGGCATGATAAGGGTTTTAAGGCAGATGGATATAATGTGAATATAATTAAGCCCTTTTCAGATAATGGTATAATAATACTATGTCCTCTAAGGATAGGCAGAACTATAGCTGTGAGTACATTTCCTCCATTTGTACCTACGTGTTCTATTCTCTTCCAGGATTTCATTAGGAATAATTTTCATGCATATCATTCCCAATACCTCACTTTATTGTTCTAATGTCGCCAGTGCCTTGAATAAAGATCCACAGTGTTGAGTGGAAAAGGATAGAAAGGCACAGGAATGGAAGGGACTGGAGCAAAATGAACGAAGATGGAATTCTCAAATGACATTTCACACACGTTTTTATTATAATTTTTTCTGTAAAATGTTTAACGTATCAGTGTCTTTGAAATCTCATAAGACAATTGAAAAAAATGGAGCTTTAAATATTGATGGGACCAAAAAAAAAAAACCTTAATTTTGCTTTGGTTCAAAATGATTTCCACTCTAGTGCTATTCATTATGTTTACTAAAACTCTTCTCACTTGATTTTATCTAGTTTGCTTTTTTTTTTATCTTTCAGAAAAAGAGATTTAGCCAACTTTCTTATCCACATCTTTCAAATCATCTAACCATTGAATAGTTGTCTTTACTTTTTTTGAAAAATTTATATCTATAAAACAGATTTGTGCATATTTATATCTTCTTTAATCGAAAACATAAGCAACAGAGCAAAAAGTATTTCAAATTGATTTAAAATTAAAATGATAAGAAATTTGTTCTTAACTGAATAGGGCTCTTACAACAGGTGAAAAAACAAACAAATATTTCAGTTACTTCACTGATTATGAAGAAATCAGGAATAAAGCAGAAAGAAGCCTCTGCAAAGTAAAAGAGAGATTTCATTACTTACATTGTAAAATGATAAATCATAGATTATATTTGTATGTAGTTCATATATGGGATACACAAGCCTAGATAAAAATATAAATATGAGTACAACTGAGAAACAGCTAGGTCATATTCATCCCTCTCCACACAATTCATTCCTAAATATCAAAACAAGTGTTTTGATAGGAGCTTATTAATAAAGCTCAATATTTATTTGGTAAATAAATAAATAAATGTAAGACAAAACAGATAACTAATTTAAAAATTCTGTAGACAAAAAAGAAAGGAAAGAAGGAAGGAAGGAAGGATAGGAGGGAGGGACATAAAAAAAAAAGAAAAGGAAAGGAAAGAAAATAAAGTGAGCCTAATCTAAGAATTATAGTTTGAGAAATAATCAGAAGCACTTATACATCCATGGATCACATCATCACTCAACTACAAGTTTTGGTTTCTTTTTAATGTACAGAAAAGAAAAGCACAATCCAGTAGGGGCATGCCTGGTATAATATAATAAAGAATCCACCTGGAAGATAAAAACCTGGTCTCTGCCTTAACCATTTTATCATAAATGAACCATATGTCATAGTTCAAACTGATTTTCCTCACTAAGGAATTAAAGATTAGACTATACGATTACTCTCATTTCCTTCGCAGTTCCTTCCTTTGATGATTCTTAATGTAAACAAAAAACTGTATATTTTTCTACACAGACATATAGTCTCAGAAAGAGCGGTAGAATGAATGCTCACCATTGCTTGTAGTGGCAGATTTACAGACACAAAGTATAATTAAATAGGCCTTCTAGTCCACACACTGAGGAGTGAGAACCAAGTATAGTCAGCTTTTGTGAGCTTGTACACACACACACACACACACACACACACGCACGCACGGTCTCTGACATGTTGCCTCTGGAGTCTTCCAGCTCTCGAAGTAGAGGCCATTGAATGATGACATGTAAATAATCTATGTTTATGCAAGTCAGTATCTAGGATTGGATCAAATAAAGGATGATAAACAGGTGCCTACCTCTCTCTTCTTCTGAAAGTATTCTTGTTTGTTTTATATTAAAATATATATCTTTAAATGCTTAAAAATATTGGAAAATAAGAAAGACATCAATGGCCAGAAATTTTGAGAAATGTTTTAAAAACTGAAAACAAGTGTGATTCAATTGAAGTAGAAAAAGATCATCCCCAATACACAATAAAGATAATTTCTATGAAAGGTGGGAATTTGTAAGTTTACTAGTCAGAGGCAAAGATACAAGGTGATTATTTCAGAAGCTAAATTTAGAACAGTCAGCCTGGGAGATTTTCTTTCCCCTTATTTGCCACTCTTAAATCCATCTGTGCCAAGCACTAGGCAATGTTTCCAGACTGAGACTTTGGAAGATGGGGTGGAGAGGAAGGGAAAGGGCCCTTCATGGTGATCACACACAGGGAATGAACTTCCCCAATATCTAATATAACACAATGTTGACAAACTTCACTAAGGTCCACACTACCCTCCTGACAAATTACAAGGAGATCTACGATAAACACAAACATCATCTCAAATATTTGAAGAAAACCAATGCAATAAATGAGAGGCATAAAACTAAGACTTGGGATATCCCAAGGTTTCAGCTACTATAATACAAATAAAAGATTTTAAGGAAATATTATATATGTACTCAAAGAGGTAAAAGAACATAAAGTGTTTTTGAAACAAAGAGGTATAAACAAATGCATACACAACAAAAGTCACAATTAATGTTTACAGTATAAATTTCTCTATTTAAAAACATACTTTCTGATGGAGGAAAAAAACCTAGCTTTACAGTGATAGCCTACATAAAACAGGATGTTAAAATAAGGTTGAAAATAAAGAGTTAAAAGGATGAGTGGTGGGGTGGGAAATTCTAACAAAAAGTACAGGGACATAGCAATTTTATTATCAAATATTAGGGATTTTAGCCCAGAAGACTTTAATAGTACAAAAATTTTGCTATGAGTAAACAATAGCAAATATAAATTATATGCAGAAAAAATTGACAGAACTTCAAAGACTAATTGAATATTTCATAGTCACAAGCAGAGAACTGAGTACTTTTTAATAAAGAAATATATAATTAAAAGACAAAGCATAACAGATTTAAATATCATAATTTATAAATGTGAGCTTCATAGCCAACAGCTAGGAAATACACTTATTTTTAAAAACACATGACATATTTGAAATCTGTACAGCAACTTTGGCCCAAAAGAAAAATCAATACATTAGAAAATGCCCATAATTTTACAGACTACATTCTCTGACGACCGTGTAATATATTTAGGAAAATTAACAACAGGAGCAGAGCCATCAGACTTTTCAATGTTAAAACGTCATGCAAGAAGATAATGGGATAATATTTTAAAAAATTGTGAGGGGTAAGAAAACCTTCACAGCTCAGTATTTATATTCTTCCTTTAAATGTGAAGGTAAAATAAGTAAAATTCTTAATCATGCAAGATCTCAGAAGAACTTTTAGAAAAAAATAGGACAAAATCTTCAGGATTTAGGGCTGACAAAGTGTTCCTAGATGTGACTTTCAAAGTGTGACTCATAGACAGGAAAAACTGATAAATTGGACCTCTTTAAAATGGAAAACTCTTACTCTGTGAATCCCACATGAAGAGAATGAAAAAACAAGCTACAAACTGGGAGAAAATACTTGCAAACAACATATCTAAGAAAGGAATAGAATTTGAAAATATAAAGAATTCTTAAAACTCTCAATAGTAAAAATCCCAACAATTCAATTATAATATGAGCAAAAGATTTGAGCAGTTATTTCACTGAAGATGATAAAAAGTGGCAAATAGCGCATGAAAAAGTGTTTGACATCATTAGCCATCATGGAAATGCAATGTAAATCCCCAATAAGATATTACTAGAAACTTATTAGAATGGTGAAAATAAAAAATACAGTGAGAATACCAAATTCTGGTGGAGTTACAGAGAAATTAGATCATTAATATATTGCTTGTGAAAATGTAAAATGGCAAAGACACTCCGAAAAACAGTTTGTTAATTTGTTATTAAACTAAGCATGAAATGACCCTGTGACCTAGCATTGTAATTTTAGGCATCTATCCCAAAGAAATCAAAACTTCTGAGAAGCTGATAACTACTGAGGTGGGAAAAGCTATAGAAGTGCAGGTTTTGGTTGGTTGAGTATCAGGGATTTGGTTTAAGTTAAATTTGAAATCTTTATTTTATTTACCACTGAAAATCTTCGGTCAGTAGTTAGATGGATGTAGAGTTAAAGGTAGTTGTCTGGGCTGGGAATATACATTTGGGAGTCCTGGACTTAAAAATGACTTTAAAACTTCTGAGTCTCAGTGTCATCATGAAAGCATTGACTGTAGTTTAAAAAGTGTTATAGGAATTAAACCCTGGGATATTTTAATGTTATACAGTTAGAGCAACAATGCTGAAAAAACAGTAGATTAAGGCAGAGCGACCAGTAAAAAGGAGGAAAAGAAAACAAGATAAATGGTGTCTTCCACTACTGAGATTATCCTTATGTTTCTATGTAAATTATTAGTCTAGTGAATGACAGTAGTATATTTTATGTGAAATCAACTTTGCATTTCTGAAATAAATGAGACTTGGTACTACAGTGTTGTTCTTTTATACGTTGCTAAATTTTTAGCACTGTTAAATCAATATTTATGAATGAGACTGGACATATATCTAACATTTTTACTAAGTTTTAATATCCAATTAGAAATTATGTGTTTTTTTTTTTTTAGTATTTGTTCAATGGATTATACTAATAGCAAATACATTGAAAATCCAGAATTTAATAAAACTGTAATATTGGTGAAGAAAGAAAAACTAAACTATGGAAGACAAAGTAAGCTCAGAAATAGATCTATGTATGCATGATGAGTTGGTATATGCTAGAGGTAGATCACAGATCTATAAATAAACATGAATCCCTCAGGATGTAATATGGACAAAACCAGTTTATTATATGAAAAAAAAGAAACCTGGCTCCTTATATCTTACCTAAATAAAGATGATTAAAAATGCAAATGAAAAAGGCTCTATATTGAATAATACAAAAATATGGCATGCAAAAGAATATTTTTGTGACTTCTTCAAGGGAGTGGAGAAATGGTACTTAAACAGAAATCCAAATATAGAGCATATAACTTTAAAATGTAGTCAGTTTGACAAAATTAAACTTGAGACTTTTTAAGGTTCATTGAAGGACACCAATAAAAAACAAGTGACAGAGTGAAAATATATTTACAATATATAAAATTTATAAAGAATATTATAGGCTACATAAGAAAGTGCTGTTCAGCTTCAAGTAAAAGGGTGCAAACCCAATTAAAAAGATTATAAGGACTTTAAATAGTTCTATAAAAGAAATCCAATGGCTAACTAGTAAATGAACTGATCCATATATTCACTAATAATCACAGAAAATCAGGTTAAAACAATGAGGTACGTCTCCCACCTATCAGAAGGCAAGAATTTTAAATGTCAGAAAAAAAAAAGTAGTTTTAACAAGGATGTGAGAAAATGAGAATCTTTGAGAATTGCTCCTGAAGTGTAAACTATTATGGCCTTCTGGAGAGAAATTTGGCAGTGCTTAGCAAAAATAATTGAGTGTGGATAGTGTGACATAGCAATTCTGTGCTTGTGCATATATCCCCAAGAAGCTCATATGTGGGTCCATAAGGAGGTGCGTACAAGGCTATTCATCACAGCGTGTTTGTGAAAACACAGCACTTGAGGCAGCCTAGGTGGCTAATGGGGAAATAAAATGTGGCTGCTTAACCTTGCAGAGTATGCAGCAGTGAGAAGCAGTGGACTAGGCATACATATAGCCACAGTAATACGTCTTAAAACTTAATGCCTAAGAAAGTAGGAAACAGACATATTCTGTAATAGTGTGTTTTTATATAAATTAAAGGACCCACATATTAAAGCAATAACATATATTTTCCATAGATATTTACAAATCCAAAGACACATACTAAAATACAATTATTTTGGGAGGGGAGACTACAGGTAGAAGAAAAATAAGAGTGATTATGGGGGATAATGGAAAAATAATAGCAAAATAAAATGAAAAAAGAAACAGGCCTTACATGCAACTGTGGTATACCATGGACCGAGGGCCTTGACAAACTCAAATCTTTGAATCTGATATCTCTCCAAAATAAATAATAAATATTAAATAATTTATACATAATTATTCATCTATCTGAATGGCAAAAGTTAAGAAAAATGTGAGTAATACCTGGGACTCAAGGAAGTGTGAAGAAATTATTACTTTCACTTGGTGATGGTTGAAATGTATGTTAATGCAGCGTTTTACAAGAATAAGCTTTCATTTTCCTGAGATAGTGATTGATTGATTGATTGAGATGGGATCCCTCTCTGTTGCCTGGGCTGGAGCACAGTGGGGTCATCACAACTCACTTCAACCTCAAACTCCTGATCTCAAATGATCCTCTTGTGTCAGCTTTCCTAGTAGCTAGGATTACAGGTGGGTGCCACAATGCCCAGCTAATTTTTCTATTTTTTTGTAGAGAGGAGGTCTTGCTATAGTCCTCAGTCTCATCTTGAACTTTTGGTTTCAAACGATCCTCCTGCCTTGGTCTCTCAAATTGTGGGATTGTAGGCATGAGCCATCATGCCAAAGGATCTTGAGACATTTAAAATATGTTTCAAAGAATTCTTTTTGTTTAAAGCAAAAGCTAAGTATTGAGTCACTCAACTTCTTGAGGTATCTATCCTTAGCACAGGCAATGGATAAGGACATTTATTGCAAGCTGTTTACAAAGAAGAAAATTAGATATAATTAAATATTCACTAATTGGTATGCTGTTAAATAAATTGAGATGCATATGCACCATATAATACTATGTAAAAATAAAAAGAATAAAGTTGGTCCACCAGTGGTGAGGGATAATTAACATATTGTTAATTGCAAAAGAAGCCAATCACCAAAGCATGAGTACAGTACAACACCAATTATGTTGAAATAACTAAGACAAACTATTTTTGTGCATACATATATAAATGCATGGCAGCAGTATAAATGAATATTCATTAATTTGAAATCAGTAGCTATGTATAAAAGTCAAACAGGACTTTAATTATAAATTTCCAGTGTGTCTTATTGCAGCAGCCCCCAACCTTTTTGCCTTTTTGGCACCAGGGATTGGTTTCATCGAAGACAATTTTTCCATGGACTAGGGGTGGGGGAGATGGTTTTGGGATGATTCAAGTGCATTACATTTATTGCGGAGCCAAACCTCTCTGCTAATGATAATCTATATTTCTAGCACCTCCCCAGCACTAGCATCATTGCCCCAGCCCCGTCTCAGATCATCAGGCATTAGATTCTCATAAGGAGCACTCAATCTAGATATCTCCCATATGCAGTGTACAGTAGGGTTCACGCTCCTATAAGAAGCTAATGTCGCTGCTGATCTGACAGGAGGTGGGTTTGTACAGTGATGTGAGTGATGGGGAGTGGCTATAAATACAGATGAATGTTTTCTCGCTCACGGTCTGCTCACTTCCTGCTGTGCAGCCTGGCTCTTAACAGGCCATGGACGGGTAAGAGTCCGAAGCCCAGGGGTTGGGGACCACAGTATTATTGTATCTCACATGCATATATTCATCCACATTTTTGTATAACTTAACAGATATATATTATGTACCTCTACAGATAATATCAAATATTATGCCCAAGATCTTTTGGGCACATTCTTAGAAAGGAATCCTTCAATTACGTAAGTTTGAAAGTTAATGCAAATTAATTTTTTCTCTTAGAAATTCAAAATACCTGGGAAATGCTCTGCAACTAAACAATGTTTTGAACTTTTGTCTAGTCAGTATTTACTAAACTATTAATAACTTTCTTTTCTCCCCTAAAGAACACTTAGGGGAAAGCTACTATCTTTCTTATAGAGAATGATGTATGGTAAAAAAACAGTTTGAAATCACTGATACAGGAACAGAAGGAAGTAAAGAACTGAGAAAAGCAAAAAAAAAAAAAAAAAGTCTAATTCTTAAGGAGTTGCATGATTCAGTATAAAACATTTGTCTCAACTTTCTGGCCACTGAGAGAGAAGGAGCTGTGTTACATTAGATCCTCCTTCTTATAAAGAGAAGGAATGAGTTCTGGGTAAACAGTATTCTTTAGTGCAAAATGCTAAAAGAAATGTCAAATTTGGTGAATTATGTAGATGTCACTGAGTCATATGGTTGAGAACATCTTCAATGTTGTGACATTTGTTCTGATTTGAATGTATAGTTAGGTTATAATTTGGTAAAAATGTTCTATTTATATAAAAAGACATGTTTTTTTAAATTTAATGATTACGTTATGAATAAATAAAGCCTAAAATACTGAAAGGAATGGATAAACATCACGCTTCTTATCTCTATAAGGATGATTTACCATCCATTCACCCATTCATCCAAAAGGAGCATTTTTCATCAAGCAGTCTGTATCAGGCGCTGATATTTGACTTTGAGTTGATCTCTCTCAATGTTGCCAGAAACAAGCCAGAAACCCCTGTAGGCCCCAAAGAGACTAACACAGCCTCAGTCACTCAAAATTAGTAAATTCTGAAAGCTTATTTTTCAAAAGCTGTTACTGAGAATATCATGTAATAAAAAATCAAATTCTTTTATTTTTGAAGAATGAGAGAAGAGGAAAGAATTATATTTCAGGCTCAAATGATGATTTCTGTTGGAAAAAAATTTCTTCCTGATATCCTTACCTCTTAAAATGTAGAATTGCCAGAGCCATCTGGTTTATTTATCATATTGGTATTAATATCGATAAGCATTACTATTATTCCATGCTTTCTACAGACTAGACACTTTATGTGTACCTTCACTTCCTTCTGAGCAAGGTGATATTTTTACCTCAAACTTACAGTAAAGGAAAGTGATATTCAGAGAAATTAGGTATTGTTACCAAGTCACAGAAACAATGGAATGGTGGCAAACTGACTCCAGTGTTCAAGCATTTACCTCAACATTTGCATTTAAATCAGTCTTTTCAAATAACAATAAAACAATACCACAGCACTTTGATGCTACTGTTAGAAATAGCGTCTCCAAAGTCAGCACTGTACAAAACAAAACAATGTTAACTCATTTTCATTTTGATCAATGAGGTCATATGTGATAAGGCTCTGAGTGCTGGGGGAAAGATACAGAAACGGAAGATGTCTTTGCTATTGCAATCTTGACATTACCCACACATTGCTTTGGCCCTTTCTGGAGTCCCATACTGCAACCATTTTCTGGTTTTCAGGGAATGAAGCCTTGCTCTTGTCCTCTTCACCTGGAGTCTGCTTTACTTTCTCTCCTCATTTGTTCTATAATAGATAGTAAGGTATTTTGTAAAGTCATGGCCAATTTAAGCTCTAATTTTAGATCTTGGAGGTCACAGTTCTCAAATGTGGTCTTTACTGTTTTTCTGTAACTGGTAATTTTCCCATAGACTCCTGAGGATTGACTGTATCCTTTCATCTGGCATTGCCCTGGGAAATGATAAACTATTTTTCCTCCTCACCACTAAGGCAACATGAAAATATTTGTTGGCTCCTTTCTTTGAAAGTAACTAAAGAAATGCAAATGAGAATTGAAACCACCACCACCAACAACAAAACCACCTTAGGCTATAAGAATTGCAAAGGTTTATATATATTTATATATTTTTTCTGGTGAACAGTTGTTAACCATAAAATACTACATCTATCTTAAGTGTTTTATTTTCATATATCCATCTGGTTCAGTTGTTTTATGTAATTATTTTCCCCCTTGCGGCATTTGCTGTGTAACAATGCATGTATAATTGCATCCATGAAGACTCCTGCAGTGCTGTAATAACTATACAAACTAAAAGATGGTTTGTCAATGGAATAAAGCAATCCTAAAGATTACCTAAGAACACTATAATCAATGTTGTACAATTTTTCAATGGGGCACAGAAGTGAGAGAAAAACTTCTTGTTAAAAACAAGACATATGAAAGGCATTTTTGTTCTCCCTCTTATGGTAAAAAGACTTTCTATAATTATATAGAGGTAAAAATATTGTCCAAATTCTCTAGGCTATGCTCTGATCCCTTGATATTTTATGCTCAGAACAATCCTTGGCAAATAGTAGAAAACCTAATCAATGTTGTTACATTGAATTACATCTCTACACAGTAAATACATAACTCTTAGACTAGAAGTAAACAAAGCAAAATGTTTACATTATTGTTATTTATATTTTTCCACATATTTCTTAGGTTTTCTATCATAAGCATATTACTTTACCTTAAGAAGTAAAAGTAATTTTAAAAATCAAATGAATAAAACCAAATTTCTTCACATTCTTGTGGGCTTTCTAATTCCAACTCCTCTTTGAAGATTCAGTTCTAGTGTTGTCACTTCTAAAAAGCACTTTTTTCTCTCACTCCTCATCCTTTTTCTGACTCAATTTGGTGTTTTCTCCTCTGTAAGCTCGTGGATTTTTATTATATTAATATAAATAAACTTAACGTACTTTATCATAGCTGTTGGTTTATATACCTGCCCCCCTACTCTACAAATCCTGTTAACTCATGGAACATGTACTCATGATCATTTTCTCTGCCCTTCCTTGTATGGCACTTTGCATGCAGTGTTAGAGAAAGGCTATCATCTAAATAAAGCAAATAAGTAGCTTAGTAACGATATGGCAATGTTTATGACACAGTGTTGATGTTCAGGTCTATGTTCAGGTCTATCTTTGAAATAATTTGGATTACTTTTCATTATGTGAAAAACCATCAGAGGCTGGTCAAATAACTATGATCATATATTATATGGTCATGTAATTTGTACATAGAGATTTTACAGTGTTCTAAGTCAGTTTTTCACACTGACCCATCAAACTTCAAAAGAAAATTTAAATTTCCTAAAGTGACAGAAGCATCACCACTGTGCAAAAACTAAATTTTAAGTGTCTTTGAGTATTTCTCATAATCAGCTTTTCTCATATCCCAATCAATGCATGTCAACGTCTAATAACAGGTTTCTCTGATAAAAGTATATCAATGATTATGCCCCTTCTTCACTTTATAAGGTACTTTTGAAAGTGTTTGATCTCTTTTAGACCACTAAATGACTACTCATAGCAAGACCATATTAAACCAATACCTTTTAGCTCAAAATAGTGTCAAATTGGATGTAACTACATTTTCCCAACAGATCAAATAGAATTTTCTCATTAAAATTTTATTTTTAGTTATTACATGGACAATATATTATTGTACATGAAAATAGAGTCCCAAGAGAAGCTTGGATTACTAAAATTATCAGTCAACTCTATATAACTGTGCAGTGACAATAAATATTGTTTCACTACTTATGAGCAGGAACAGGAAGTAAAATATTTTGCATCTTAGTGAAATCTTGAAGTAACATTGACCCATGTCACATCATTCTTCCTTTTTAGACTTTAATGAGATATATGGAGCTTAAAATGTAAAATCTAAGTAAGGAACACTTCTATTAACTAAGTACATATCAATGTGAGCCAAAATGAAAATTAAGTTTACAAATCATGATAAGGACATAGAAATTAACTATATATCCATGATGGAACTACTTAACATTGTAAAGATGCCAATTCTACAAACATTTAGATATAAATGAGCAGCAAATTCAGTACAAAATGCCAGAAGGCTTTTAGGGGTTTCTTGGTAGGTTCAACCTATAATTTAAAGAAAAAAATTACCAATATTTAGGATTATGTTTGAAAAATTAGAGCAAATAGTGATACTTGTCCCCTTCCCCAATATATAAATACGTATATTAAAACTTCAATAATTAATAGGGATTGCATTGAATCTGTAGATCACTTTGGGTAGTATAGACATTTTAACAATGTTGATTCTTCCGATCCACGAGCATGGTATGGTTTTCCACCTATTTACAAGTTCTGCTATTTCCTTCCTTAGTGTTTCATAGTTTTCCCTATAGAGGTCCTTTACGTCTTTAGTTAGATATATTCCTAGATATTTTATTTTCTTTGGTGCTATTTTGAAGGGTATTGAGCCTTTAATTTGGTTCTCTGATTGACTGTTATTGGCATATATGAGAGCCTCTGATTTGTGTATATTGATTTTGTAACCTGAGAATTTGCTGTATTTGTTAATCAATTCCAGGAGTCTCTTGGTTGAATCCTTGGGGTTTTCCAGATATAACATCATATCATCAGCAAAGAGTGGGAGTTTGATCTCTTCTTTCCCTATTTGGACTCCCTTGATTCTGCTCTCTTGCCTGATAGCTCTCGCAAGGACTTCCAATACTATGTTGAAAAGTAATGGGGACAGTGGGCAGCCTTGTCTGGTTCCAGTTCTAAGTGGGAATGCTTTAAATTTTTCCCCATTCGGTATGATGTTGGCTGTGGGTTTGTCATATATGGCTTGTATCATTTTTAGGTAGGTTCCATCTATGCCTATTTTGTTAAGCATTCTTATCATAAAAGGGTGTTGAATTTTGTCAAATGCTTTTTCTACATCTGTTGAGAGGATTATACGGTTTTTGTTTTTGCTTCTATTTATGTGGTGAATTACATTTAAAGATTTACATATGTTGAACCACCCCTGCATCTCTGGGATGAAGCCCACTTGGTCATGATGGATTATTTTTTTGGATAAGCACTTGGATTCAATTTGCTAGGATTTTATTGAGAATTTTTGTATCTATATTCATAAGAGAAATTGGTCTGTAGTTCTCTATTTTTGTTGTATCCTTTCTTGGTTTTGGTATCAATGTTATGTTGGCTTGGTAAAACGTGTTGGGGAGAATTCCATCGTTCTTAATATTGAAGAATAGTTTATGCAGGATGGGAACCAGTTCTTCTTTGTAGGTGTGGTAAAATTCGGGTGTGAACCTATTTGGAACAGGGCTTTTCTTTTTGGGAAGGTTTTTTATTGCTGTTTCGATTTCAGTTCTTGATATTGGTCTATTCAGGAACTCTATTTCTTCCTGGTTGAGCCTGGGAAGGCTATGTGTTTCTAAAAATTTGTCCATTTCCTCCACATTTTCCAGTTTGTGTGCATAAAGATTCTTGTAGAATCCCTATTAAATTACCAACATCATTTTTCACAGATGTAGAGAAAATAATTATACACTTTGTATGGAATCAGTGAAGACCCCTTATAGCAAAAGCAATTTTAAGCAATAAAAACAAAATGGGAGATATTAATTTGCCAGACTTCAAACTATACTACAAGGCTGTGGTTCTTAAAACTGCCTGGTATTGGCACAAGTGCAAGGACACAGACCAGTGGAACACAACAGAAAATCCAAATATAAAACCATCCTTATGTAGACACCTAATCTTTGACAAAGCAGGCAAAAACATACTCTGGGGACAAGAATCCCCATTCAATAAATGGTGCTGGGAAAACTGGATAGCCACATGTAGAAGACTGAAACAGGACCCACAGTTTTCACCTCTCACAAAAATCAAATCACGGTGGATAACAGACTTAAACCTTAGGTGTGAAATGATTAGAATTCTAGAAGAAAATGTAGGAAAGACTCTTACAGACATTGGCCTAGGCAAAGAATTTATGAAGAAGACCCCTAAGGCAACCACAGCAACAACAAAAATAAATGAATGGGACCTGATTAAATTAAAAAGCTTCTGCACAGCCAAAGAAACAGTCCAGAGAATAAACAGACCACCTACAGAATGGGAAAAAATTTTTGCATACTACACATCAGATAAAGGACTGATAACAAGAATCTATTTAGAACTCAGAAAAATCAGCAAGAAAAAATCAAACAACCCTATCAAAAAGTGGGCAAATGACATGAATAGAAACTTCTCAAAAGAAGATATAAGAATGGCTAACAAACATATGAAAAAATGCTCAACATCCCTAATCATCAGAGAAATGCAAATCAAAACCACAATGAGATATCACTTAACCCCAGTGAGAATGGCCTTTATCAAAAAATCCCCAAACAACACATGTTGGCGTGGATGTGGAGAGACAGGAACACTAATACACTGCTGGTGGGACTGCAAACTAGTGCAACCCCTGTGGAAAGCATTATGAAGGTATCTTAAACAGATTCAAGTAGACCTCCCATTCGATCCAGCAATCCCATTATTGGGCATCTACCTAAAGGAACAAAGGTCATTCTTTAACAAAGACACATGTACCTGAATGTTTATAGCAGCACAATTCACAATAGCAAAGATGTGGAAACAACCCAAATGCCCATCAATTCATTAATGGATTAGTAAACTGTGGTATATATATACCATGGAGTATTACTCAGCTAGAAGAAATAACGGAGATACGACATCTCTATGGTTCTCCTGGAGAGAGTTGGAACCCATTATATTAAGTGAAGTATCCCAAGAATGGAAAAACAAGCATCACATGTACTCACCAGAAAATTGGTTTCCCTGATCATCACTTAAATTCACATCTGGGAATGATACCAATCGGATATCAGACTGAGGTGGGGGGTGGGGGGAGGGGATGGGTGTATGCCTACATGATGAGTGCGTTGCGCACGGTCTGGGGAATGGTCACGCTTGAAGGTGCTGACTCGGGGAGGGGGGGGAATGTGAGGAGGGGATGTGTATATACCTACATGATGAGTGCAACGCGCACTGTCTGTGGAATGGACACGCCTGGAGCTTTGACTTGGGGGGACAGGCGGTACATGGGCAACGTATGTAACCTGAACTTTTGTATCCCCCATAATAAGCTGAAATTTAAAAAAAAAAAAGAAAAAAAAACTTCAATAATTAAAAAAATTATTATATTGCTATAGATAAAGATAAGTAGATCAATGTGAAAAATAGGTGAGAGAATGGAAAATATATGTACATCTATAATCTATAAAGTATTAAGATCTGGTATATTAAATACATTTCTATGAATCAGCAAGAAATAGACAAGATAGTCAATTCATTTATTTAATGAACAAATGTGGTTTACTTTGGTCCAGAATCTCTGAATGTGCTTAAACATATTAATTTAATTTATCCCCATAATAAACATATCAGAAGGAAAATATTTGATCTCTTTCAAATTAAGAAACTCAGACACAGAAAATTAAGTAACTTGTCTAAAGTTCCACAGTTTGTTAAGTGGTGGAGCTGGGATTTGAACCCAGACAAAGGTATACTACTCTTCAATAGGAAAACCAAGAGCTAAATGAGCAGAGGATATACATAAGAACTTCCCGAAAAGGGCATCTTAATAACAGGGGAGACAGAACTATTGCTCTTCAAAGTAGACTAGAAATAAGCTAGCTCCACAGAAAGGACTGTAAGTTCTCCCAATGATAAAGCCTTTGGTGTCCCAAAGCCACAAGTTGCTTGACTTCTGAGGTCAGGATATTTCATTCACTGGCAATGCCATCCCCTCATTTGGAAACTAAGGCCTTCTAGTTTCTACTTTCTAGTGTTTCTGTTCACGTATAGCAGTTACAAGATGCATAACTTAAGGCAAACTAGGCAGACACCACGTGTACATGGACCAACTTGTATCTGGCACATGTATCTCATGTCCCCTCATAAAGGGGACGCAAATGAGACTTAATTGCCACAGACACATTTGTGGACTATGGAGCTGTTGTGTTCTCCCAGTATCGGATAGCACATATATAGCTCATTGATAATATCTGTCAGGCAGTGAAATTTCCCCAAATAATAAAATTTATCAGTGGGATCCTACAGATGTCTGCCACCACTCTAGGCCTCTCAGAATGGCAGTTAGTGGTTTGGAGCACTATCATTCATGGGCAATAAATACTATTGAGCAATGGGATGCCCCTCTCAAATATTGTCTACAATAACCTCTCCTGCAGTGACTTTGATAGAGCTGTCTGTTTTAGCTATTCTTGGCTAATTGAACTCTTAAACAACTGAACACAGCCATGGTCTGCCAGGACTTTCTGTTGGGTGAAGCTCCTCGGCACCTAGGTGTCAGGCATGTCTGACGATTTAGGATCCTTGTATTATTTTTATATCACAATATGGAGAGTTTTATTTAGAACAAATAGAGCATACTATACCTATTGCTCTGAATGTTGCTCTTGTCACTTAACACTTAATGGATATAATTCCATTTCAGTTCATAAAGGGATTTTTTTAATGCTACAGAGTACCATACTTCTATCTGACACCAAAAATGCTAATGATTCTGTACCTCAAAACTCACTCTTTGATGGCAGCAATACAAGAAGAGTAGGGGACTTTGACACTCCAGTGACAACACTAGACTGATCCCCAAGATAGAAAATTAACAAAAGAACACTGGACTTAAATTGGACTTTAGACCAAATGGACCTAACAGACATTTACAAAACACTCTACCCAACAGTCACAGAATATACATTCTTCTCATCAGTGAATGGAACATTCTCCAAGATAGACCATATATTTGTCCACAAAACACCTCTCAATAAATTTTAAAAAATCAAAATCATACCAAGTATCTTCTCAAACTACAATGTAATAACACTGGAAATCAATTCCAAGAGGAACTATCAAAATTATACACATATATGGAAATTAAACAACATATTCCTGAACAATCTTTTCTTCTATGTGGAAATTAAGACAGAAATTAAAATTTTTTTTGAAATGAATGAAAATGGTAACACAACATACCAAAACTTCTGGGATACAGTAAAAGCAGTGCTAAGAAGGAAATTTATAGCATTAAATTCCTACATCAAAAGAACAGAAAGGTGATACATTAATAACCAAATGTCTCATCTCATGGAACAAGAAAAACAGGAACAGATCAAAACCAAAGCTAGCAGGAAAAAAAAAAACCCACAAAGATCAGAGAAAAATTAAATGAAATTGAGAAAAATGAATAATATAAAAGATCAATGAAACAAAAAGTTGGTTCTTTGAAAGATAAACAAAATTGATAGACAGCAAGCTAGACTAAACAAGAAAAGAAGATAGAAAATCTAAATAAATTCAACATAAATGAAAAAAGAGACATTATAAATGACATCATAGAAATACAAAAAATCATCAGAGACTACTATGAACAACTATACACCCACACACTAGAAAACGTAGAGGGAATGGATAAATTTCTGGAAACATACCACCTCCCAAGATTGAACCAAGAAGACCTAGAAATCCTGAACAGAGAGATAATGAGCACTGAGATTGAATCAGTAGTAAAAAGTCTCCTAACAACAACAATAACAAAAGCCCAGGACCAGATGGATTCACAGCTGAATTCTACCAAGATGCAAAGAAGAACTGGCACCAATCTTCTTGAAATTGTTCCAAAAAACTGAGGAGAAGGAATCCTCCCTAACTCATTCTACAAAGCCAGTATTACCCTGATACCAAAGCCAGACAAGGACACAGCTAAGAAAGACAACTACAGACCAATATCCCTCATTCCAGGGATGCAAGCATGGTCCAATACATGCAAATCAATATATGTGATACACCACATAAACATAATTAAAAAGAAAAACCATATGATCATCTCAATAGATGCAGAGAAAACATTTGATAAAATCAGCAACCTTAATGATAGAAACTCTCAACAAACTGGGCATACAAGGAACGTTCCTCAAAGTAATGAAAGCCATATATTCCAAACCCACAACCAACATCATATTGGAAAGGAAAAAGCTCAAAGTATTGACCCTAAGAACTGGAACAAGACTTTTATCACTCATTCAACATTGTATTGGAAGTCCTAGCCTGAGCAATGAGACAAGAGAAAGAAATAAAGGACATCCAAATCAGAAAAGAAGAAGTCAAATTATCTCTGTTCATTGATGAGGTGATTTTATACTTATCAAATCCTAAAGACTCCTCCAAAAGACTCTTAAGCAGTATAAATGAATTCAGTAAAGTTTCAGGATACAAAATCAATGTATAAAAATCAGAAGTATTTCTATACATAGATAATGATCAAGTTGAAAACCAAATCAAGAAGTCAGTCTTATTTATCATAACTATAAAAAGTAGCTATTCCTTAAATGATGCTGGGAAAATTGGATTGCCACATTCAGAAAAATGAAACTGAACCCCTATTCTCACCATATACAAAAATTAACTTGAGAAGGAAAAAGTTCTAGTGTTCAATAGTGCAACTATAGATAACAATAATTTATTATATTTCAGAATAGCTAGAAGTTTTCAAATGTTCCCAACATAAGGCAATGATAAATGTTTCAGGTGAATCATGTTCCAATTACCCTGATTTGATCATTATATGTTATATGCTTGTATCAAAATATAACATGTCCTCCATGAATATGTACAATTATTACATATCAATAAAAAATTTAAAAAAATTAACTCAAGATAAATTAAAGACTTAAATGTAATAACTGAAACTATAAAATATTAGAAGACAACCTAGGAAAATCTCTCCTTGATATTGGCCTAGGCAAAGAATTCATGACTAAAACCTCAAAAGCCAATGCAAAAAAAAAAAAAAAAAAGACAAATGGGACTTAACTAAACTTCTGCATAGCAAAAGAAATAATCAACAGAATGAATAGGCAAGCTGCAGAATGGGAGATAATATTTGCAAACTATTAATCTGGCAAGGGACCAATATCCAGAATCTACAAGGAACTTGAACAGTTAAAACAAAACAAAACAAAAATTTCCCCGATAACTGCACTAAAAAGTGGACAAATGACACGAGCAGACATTTTTCAAAAGAAGACATACAAATGGCTAAAAAACATATGAAAAATCACTAATCATCAGAGAAATGCAAATTACAACTACGATTAGGTATTATCTTACACTAGTCAGGATGGGTATGATTAAAAAATCAAAAAAATAACAGATGCTGCTGAGGATGCAAAGAAAAGGAAATGCTTATACACTGATGGTAAAAATGTAAATTAGTACAACCTCTATGGAAAACAGGATGGAGATATCTCAAAGAAACAAAAACAGAACCACCATTTGATCTAGCAATCTCACTGCTGGGTATATACCCAAAGGAAAGGAGCAAAGAAATCATTGTATCAAAAAGGTATCTGCACTTGTATGTTTATAGCAGCTCTTATTAACAATAGCAAATATATGGAATTAACCTAAGTGTTCATCAATGGATGACTGGAAGAAGAAAATATATGATCTATCTGTCTATGTATAGGTATAAGGATATAGCTATATATATATGCACACATACAATGTAATACTAGTAGGCCATAAAATAGAATGAAATCACATCTTTTGCAGCCATATGGATGGATCTGGAGGCTACTATCTTAAGTGAAATAACTCAGAAATAGAAAGTCAAATACTGCATGTTCTCACTTTTAAGTTAGAGCTAAATGATGTATACACGTGGCTGTAGAGTGTGGAATAATAGACACTGGAGACTTGGAAGGGAAGAAGAGTGGGAGGCAGGTGAGGGATGAGAAACTACTTAATGGGTACAATGTACACTATATTGGTTATGGTTACACTAAAAGCCTAGACTTCACCACTAAGCAATATATTCATGTAACAAAACTGCACTTGTACCCCCTAAATTTGTACAAATAATAATAAAAGCCCCACCATCCCTTACTCCTTATTCACATTAACCTTTCTCCAGGTGAATGGATGGGGATTTGCATTGTGTGTATTGAGGATGACTGGATGGACATGGTATAAATGATTTTGAATCCTTTGGCTGCTAGTGTAGCCTGTATCATTACCTCGGGATTTTATGATTCCATTTCCCTGGAAGTGAGGGACATTGCCACAGTTACCATGCTTTTTCTACAGATTCCCTTTTTATGGCAATTGTCATCATTTTTCTTCAGAGGTCATCATTGGAGGTAGAATGGTTTCTGTTGGATTTCAGTAGAGTTTATGGCTATAAACTAGTTACTTTGAAAAGCAACAATTTATGTTTGAAAACTTCTGACCTTGGGATGCTTGGGAGGGGAAGGGGCAGTCAGAGGATCTATAAATTACCTTTCTCCTTTCCTATTTCATATTACCACCCCCAGTAGCCAGCTGTGACTGTCCAGATTGTGGCTCATAGTCATGAAGTATGTTTCCCAAAATCTTACCAAGATGTGGGGAACCTTATCAGATCCCATTCCCATTCCTAGACAATTCCTAGACAATCACTCTTTCTTGATGGCTGTCACAGCCTCTTTAGTCTGTTTGCCTTGATCCTCCACATAGATGCTTTCATCAACCAAACAAATTACATCAAAATTCCTTCATTTCCTCCATGCATAAAGTGATAAGCTTATTCTAATATCTTGACTCTTAGGAAATTCTGCAACTCCTCACCTAGCAGGGCTTACTGCAAAAACCATGGCTGCAATTTTCTCCACCCCCTTGAGGCAACCAAACCTTGTTATCATCACATACAGCAGAAAAGCCGTGTACCCACAGCAGGAGATGATCAATACTAGCTGGATTCATGATGCCACCTTGAAATGTACTGTTAGTGCACACTTTGTGTCTCTTAGGACTTGTTTTTCTCTGAAGTAGGTAGGCATTCTCTTGCTTCCACTTAGATGTAAGATTATTTGCACTCTGAGGGGAACCTGGCGATCCTTCATGATGACCCGAGAACCAGAGGAAATGAGAGCAGATCACATTCTTGCACTATCTGCAGCATTCCTAGGCTAATGAAGGCTATGTGGGCCTTCACCTAATGACATTAAAAAAAATTACACTAAGCCATCCTTCAATCTGATCCCAGGAGAGCTTTTCTGGGGTGTGTGAATGTGTGTGTGTGTGTGTGTGTGTGTGTGTATTTGCTCTCAGCTTGGGCTTTATAGCTGAGTGGTTTAGATGATCCCACAAATCCTTCTAATGAGAATTTTATTAATTTTGTTGTCTTTATATTTATGTAATTTCTTTTTTCATAACTTTCAAGAGAAACTAGAAGCTTCACTGAAAGTTCAATTAATTAATTTGCACCCCTGATGGGAAGGCTTATGTTTAATCAGTTCTCCTAGGAAACACTGGGTAACCAAGAAGGTGCTGAGCCATTTGCTGAATAGATGGATGGATGACCCAGGCAGCTCTGCATTTAGGTAGTAGCCTATCAATGAGGTGGCTCAGCACAAGGGTCTGCAAAGTCTTCATCTGATACTGACCCTGGGAGGCAAATTCCTGTAGGCAACTCAGGAAATCAGGATGTCCCTCTCATTAGCAAGGACATACCAAAGAATGGGAAATTCAAGATCCTTTGATTTCCAGTGCTATGCAATTAATCAGGTACTCTCTGTCTCCTGCTAATTTCCTGGTAAACATGTAAAGAAGAAGGTTATTGAAGTACCTTTCCTGGAGCCCAAACTAAAATGTTTCTACATTAGGCCCAGCTGTATTAGGCCAGTGGGCTAGTGAAGACTTGGGGAACTGCAAATAATCAGCTTCCTATAAGTTTCTGAAATAAATTTGCTTTGCACTTGTATTATATGCATATTATCTTTGTTATGAGGCTTATCTATAATAAAGATGCTCAAGTTTACTAGTGATCAGGAAAAAAAAGTAATTGAAGCAAAAATGGAAAACATTGGAAAACAGTAAAATGTGGCCAGGGTAAGAGAAAAGAGAAACACTGAGGTACTTCATGGGCAGTGTAAGTTGTTACTCTCAGTACTGTGAGATATATTTGAAACTTTACTTGGTATACAGCCTACGACACAGATGAAAATGTGAGTGAAGATGGTTTTCATAGCATTTTTATAGTGGAAAAAAATTGAAAGCTAAATTGATGCTGATCTCTAGGGGAATAGATAAATATTATGTGGTATAATATTGAATGGATAAAATAAATAAACTGAGCCTATATGAAAAACATTGACAGATTTTAAAACATCAAAAATATGGTTAATGAAAAAGAAGAAATAAAATCAAGTTTATAGCATAATACTGTTTAATTAAATTTAAAAATACTTATTTGAATAGGCAGTTTACAATAAAGGATGTGCAATTTTCAAGTGAAAACGATACACAATTTTATTAATAATCAGAGAAAAGCAAATTTAACCACATATACATAGTAACATGTTCAATATAATGGATCAAATGAAAAAAGACAGAAACTACCAATCATTACCAAAAGACAAGGAACAACCTAAATTCTCTTAAAATGTTCCTGAGAGTGTGTGAATTAGTGTAACGATTTTAAAGAAATGTTTGACGGTACCTAATAAGCTGAACATATGTGTACTCCATGACCCAGTAATTCCTGTTCTAGGTATATACCCAATATAAATACATACACGTGTTCATCAAAAGACATGTGCAAGAATGTTCCTTGCAGCACTAATCATAAAAGTCCAAGCCTAGAAACTTCCCAGATGTTCATCAATAGTAGAATCATATGCTATACACTGTCAGTGCCCTGACCATATACCTTGGGCCTTTTCATCGTACTGCACATCAGACTGATTTCCAGCTGCTAGCATCTGTATCTCATTGCCTGGGGCCTTTCTCTGCTGGTTAGATTTCACTCTACCACATTTACTCTTCCCATTTACAGGCACAGCAGGCAGTAAATGCCAGAGAATTAATAATCTCTGGAAGCATCCCTGAACCAATGACTATTGGGAGTGTATGCATGAATACCTCAGCTTGTTGTTCCTCTGTTGGGTTAACTCAGAGGCATAAATTCTACATTGCCTTCCAGATTTCCCCCTTGGGATTAAGCTCTGGTTACCTACAGTGATGACTGGCTTGATAATGCCTCTCTTTCTGCTTCACTTCCTCACTTTCCTACTGAAGTCTCTTGCTATCACTCTGTCCTAATACTTACCATTGCTCCAAAGTAAGATACTTTCATGGGAGCAATGGCAATTATAGGCACTGTGGAGGTGACTGGTTGTTTTTAAGTACCTTTGATATACTAAAGGAAGGGGCTTATGGGACCAAATTAGCCAACTATCAACTAAGGGCACAGTGTGAAAGCCAGAAGGCCTTAATGGTAGCATGTAAAAGACCCTCATCTGCAATAAGAGAGCAGGTTGTATTAAAAATGAGGCCCAGGATCAACTTTTGGCTATAATAGAGTCTCAAGGAAGGCTGAATTTATAATCTTGGCAGGTCTGCTATGCTAAATTCATGCACTTGAGAAAGAGTATGGCACTGATACCAGCTTGGGAACATCGAGTTTGATGTGCTTGAGAACTTAGTACACCAAAATTTCTCTGAACCTTCATAGCAGCAAAAACGACCCACTCCCCTCAGCTAAAGGTTAATAATCTCTTTTTGGCTGTAAACTTTGCAGAGGCTGCATCACAAGATGATCTTGTCCTCCTCAAAATCTGCCTCCAGCCCTTCTTATTGCTTTTGGGCCAATAAATAGGGCCAATTGTCAACATTTGGACCAAATTTTTGTCCTCAACCTACCATTGCCACATACTCTGGCCCAAGACATCATTACCTCTCAGCAGGATTATTGCAAATGTCTCCTAACTGGCTTGTTATCATCCTTCACTTTCTATTGTCTTTGCTTAACACACACACCAGCTTAGCTGTCAGCTCAAGGCACTACTTATCTCCAAATACTTCAGTGGTGTCCTACTTCACCCAGAATAAAACTCAAAATGTTTGAAACCAAAATCTAGAAGGTACTCTTTGCTTTGACCCCACTCCCACCAGTATTTCTCTGATTTCCACCTTATTTCTCTTCCTTCCCTTGATCCGTTCTATCTACCATGGCTTATTTGCTGTTTCTCAAACAAGCCAAGCATGATCCCACTCTAGGACGCTTATAATAGTTGTATCCTCTACCCAAAATGCTGTTTTTTAAGACATTCACATGGTTTGTCTCCATTACCTGTCTCAAGTGTTTTTGTTTTGTTCTGTTTTTTAACATATCACTTTCTCAGTGCAGTCTTCTCTGACAACCTTTTTAAAACTGCGAACTCTCCCTCTCCCTGGGACATAATATGCAACCTGACTACTTTATTTTTCTCCAAAGCCCTTGTCATCTTCTAATATATAACCTATTTCACATATTTAATCTACTTTATATATTTAATCTCTATATTACATGTCTCTTTCTGCTAGAATGTAAATTTTATGTGCATAGCTGTAACTGTTTGTTTCACCCCCTTATGCATCTTTAACACTTACAGCAGTACCTGACACACAGTGGGCACTTGATGCACAAGTGTTGAATGAATTAAAACACCAAATTAAAAGAAATAGAGAAAAAAGAGGAAAAATGGTAATAATAAGAATTTTAGTATTAGTAGTTACATATTGCTGAAGGCCTACTAGGTGTCTTATAATAAAACAGAATGATGCTGTAGGTAAATAATACCATTTCATAGATGAGGAAACCAAGTCTCTGGTACATTTAGTGAGAAGTTTAAGATCACACAGAAAGAGAATTACAGGGTGAGAATATAAACCACATTTGACTCACAACTCAATGGTCTTTGTATATCTCAACAATCCTTCATCACCTAAATTCCAGGGATAATCCACTCTTTCTTAGTCATTTGCTATAACAATCAAGAGATAGAGAGGCATATCAAAAAGCAATATATAAATTCACCGGATTACAATAATAAGTACTGGTTAAGAGCACGGATTCTGGCATTGGATTGCGTGGGTACACACCCTGGCTCCAACACATACTGGTCAAGTCACCTTGGCATTTTTGTTCATCTCTCTGTAGTTCCGTTTTCACATCTATGAAAAGAGGATAATAATAACACTTCCCTTGTTATTTTTTTATAAGAGTGATGTAAAGTGTCACAAATAAATAACACTTAGAATAATGATAAGCACAAGTATTATGTTCATTAACATGAGATAGCATTTTAAGGTTTTCCAATGTTTTTGGAATGTTTTCATTAATATTTATAGGCAATTCCATGAGTTAAAAAAGAAGAATATTTTATCTCCATGTAATCTTTTTATTTGACAGTTATTTATAATTTAATTTTTGATATGTTCTAGTCTAAGCTTTAGGCCTATAGAGATAAATAAAGTAATTCCTGTTTCAAGAGCACCCAGATGGGAAAAATTATTTAGTGAAATATATGCTTTGATAAAAGTAGCCCAAAGGTACTGAGAAAACTGAAACTCATAGAAGTTAAAAAGCCTGTCCAAGATTGACCAAACAGTAAGACTTCTCATTCCACATCCAGTGTTTTCTCCCAAAACACCAGGAGGAATGGTCAATAAAGTCATCTTGTAAGGTGCAAGATATGGAGTCTGAAGTTTTTTCTTGTATCTAGAAAAATTCCCAGTTTCTTACATTGCAGCAAAGAATTGATCTTATTCTTTCTTCCCTCATTTGGTTTCCAGATTGGTGAGTAAGATCCTATTACCCCCAAATCATAAATAATAATTCTTATATATTAAATTATATAATATATTTCTTCTTATTATAATAATTCTTATAATTCATGGCCATGTGGCCATCAATTCTTAACAGACTGGTTCACAGAAGACTGGTGAAGTCAATATTCCACTAAACTGGGAGTCAGGAAATCTGAATATGACATTAGGCAAATGATTTGACCTCTCTGAACCTTGGTAAATGTTAGCTACCATTAATACTTGGATGGAAATCCCATAACATAAGGAAAAAACAAACAAAAATAAGGCACTGCATTACCTCAGAGAGTAAGTTCATTTCTATCTTGATTCTTTATTGTCTTTTCCATCCCATAGAATTTTGTTTGCTTCATAAGCTCTGGGCCATGCCTACCACACTGCTTTGCACAGAGTACAAATTGGAAAATATTTTCTCAATGAATGAACTGTCATCCACACAATAAAACATATTAGTAACTCAGTGTTTAGAAAGACACATCCATACATTTTTAGCTCTCTCTAATCAGACACAGTCTCATCTTTTAGAATCAATTCATAACACCTGCAAGTCCTTGAGCATGTTCTATTTCTTTGCAAGGCAGCTTTCCCCACAGAAAGACAATGTTCTGCCACAGCTGCAGCAGCTAGTCTCCCTGCTTGAGAAGAGTGACAAGAGTGATATTTTCCTGGATGAATGACAGACCTACTGGAGAGTCCACAAATCAGAATGTCAATTTTCTTCTCTCATTCAGTGTTTTTGTGTTGTTTGTATATAATTTCTTCTATGAAAATGCCTTTGGGTAGAGAAAAGACATATAGACATATATATATGTATATATATATTCTCAAGTTTAACTAAATAATGTAGCTGATCTGTGACAGATTTTGACGCATTTTGGAATTATAGTTGTTGCCTACAAAGTGTGGCAACAGCATGAGTTCTTTGAAGAGAATGATTCAAAAGTGCCAGTGATAGCTAGAAGGAAGGCAGACTAGTAAAAGGGTAAAGCTAAAGTATGTCACTAATAATTACATAAAACAGAAAAATATGGACTTCCAACTCAAGCAGAAAGGCCTCAGCTCAAAATATTTTTATTGTAGGTATAACATCGTCATTTCTTTACAGTTTTGTTATAGCCTAAGTATATTATGGTATTTTTAATTTCTATTAAACTTTAAAAGAAATACGTGTTACATTCATATGTAATACATTGAAAACCAATACTAAGGATAAGATAATTATATTAATTTCTCTATTTTCTTTTTTTTTTTTTTTTTTTTGAGACAGAGTCTCACTCTGTTGCCCGGGCTAGAGTGAGTGCCGTGGCGTCAGTCTAGCTCACAGCAACCTCAAACTCCTGGGCTTAAGCGATCCTACTGCCTCAGCCTCCCGAGTAGCTGGGACTACAGGCATGCGCCACCATGCCCGGCTAATTTTTTGTATATATATATTTTAGTTGTCCATATAATTTCTTTCTATTTTTAGTAGAGACGAGGTCTCACTCTTGCTCAGGCTGGTCTCGAACTCCTGACCTCGAGCGATCCACCCGCCTCGGCCTCCCAGAGTGCTAGGATTACAGGCGTGAGCCACCGCGCCCGGCCTCTATTTTCTTTTATAACATTGCCAAGGATTACCAAGTTTTCAGAAATAGTTTTTCATTTTGTTTTTGTGTGCTTGTTTTTCGTGCTTTGTTTTTAATTCGACCATTTAAAGAGTTTTGGATTAATATGTGGAAATTAAGATATAAAAATGTTTTAAAGGATGGGCACAGTGGCTCATACCTGTAATCCTAGCACTCTGGGAGTCTGAGGTGGGAGAATCACTTGAGCTCAGGAGTTCAAGACCAGCCTGAAAGAGAAAGACTCCATATCTACTAAAAATAGGAAAAATTAGCCTGGTGTGGTGGTGTATGCCTATAGTCCCCACTACTTGGGAGGCTGAGGCAGGAGGATCGCTTGAGCCCAGGAGTTTGAGGTTGCTGTGAGCTATGATGACACCACTGCACTCTAGCAGGGACGACAGGGCAAGACTCTGTCTCAAAAAAAAAAAAAAGGTTTTAAAAATCTTCACCCATAGAAATTTTGAAAAGCATAAGCAAAGAAGGAAATCAAAACATGATTTCATAGTTATAAATTATGCAATCCAGACAAGTTACAGGTAAAATGAATGAACTCTGTTTGATGTAAAGTTGCTTGACTTTAGAAAATGGTGATACTTCAAGCAGCTTTTAGGAACCATTCAACGTCACTTTTTTTGAAAATGTAATGGTTCAAGAGTCACAATTCCTGTGTTGAATTCTGACACAGGCCACTTCAGTTGTCTACAAATTCTTTTCTGAAAGTTTATTCATTCTTTCCATATAAAATATCTGAAATTCCTACAGTGTGTAAGGTGCTATGCTAGAAGCTGCTAGGAAAAAAGGAAGGAGAATGCTGTACTCAGTGAGCTTACCAGTTAATGAGAGAGATAATACGTGTATCCAATTAATTGTAAATAGGAGAGAAGTAAACACATCATAAGAGCTAAAAGTATGCTCTAGGAATCTAGAAGAAGGACATATATCATTGTCAGATAGAGGGAATATAAAAATTCTTCTGGAGCAAGAGATATCTGAATTAGATCTTATGTGACAGAAGATATTTGGTTATGCAAAGGTAAAGAAAGCAGTTACAGGGAATGGTATATGCAAAGACAAGAATATTCTGTAAGCCAATTTATCTGGGGAAGAAAATAGAGGGGGACTAGATTGCAAACATAAATGAAGATCCAATAGGGATGCCCCCAAACCACACCTTATCTAGAAGTTTTGTGAATAGGATATAAAAATGCTGTGTAAAATATAAAATATCATGCAAATTTATGTTACTGTTGTCAGGCCTTCTAAGTCTAGACAATATAGGAAATATGGTGATATTGATAACTTTAATCTATAAAGATTACTAATAAAAACATGTCATATGTTACTATATATTGGAAAATATTAATATAGTAATGTAGATGAAATATGAAAGCCTACAGAATCTCTGAGTCATGGACAGTAAGTCTTTGAGTATCTTTTCATTTTTCTCTTGATGAAGGGAAAATGAATGTGAAGAAATTAAATTCTAAATATTTCAGATAATTTATTTTCTGTGAAAAAAGTGATTATTTTAATGTGGTATTTCTAATAAAAAGTGTTTCTTATTCATCTGTACAGCATAAGTTTCAGTAAGTATGACAAGCAATAAGGAAGAACTTTGTACAACATGCAGTCACTTCTCTTTCACATATGATGAATGAAACCAACATTAAAACACTATAGGAAATACCTGTTCTATACTACAGGGGGTGTGTGTGTGTGCGTGTGTGTGTCAGAAGGCCTCTGCAATGTGTTATTGATTTTATGTTTTAAACAATTAATGTTGAGAAATACATTCCTCTGAGTAAAAAATGGTAGATATTAACAAATGTACACAATCTGCTACTGGTAATTCTTTTTCAAACACTTGGGAATTTACTGTATGAAGATGAAACATTTCTTAAAAATTCATTATATACTGCAGCAATTTTCATGGGGTCGATTACAATTTCCAGAGAGAGTAAATATACAGTGTTCTAGGTGAAATCGTGGACACTACAAGGATGTGACTTGTGGGAAATAACATGCCATGTGCTATTATAACATGGAACATCTTCTGATGAGGGTTTCTATAAGAACCATTGAATCAGCCAGGGATTCTACATGGGGACCAGAATATTTTAACTTCCATTGATTTTATGTATCCAACTCCGGATAAATCTCTTCTGCATAAACTGAATGATTATCTTACTTATAACTTATATATAATATTGGAAAAAATGAGAAGAACATATTCACCCTCTGGAATTAATTATGTCGCATTTACTGAACAAAAGCCATTAAATATTTTGATATTTAGATGTAAGTAGGTGGAGTATAACATAGTGGGAAAGCACGGGTAAAAAAGCCAGATTGCCTTAGATAGAGTCTGTTGATTCTACCTGCTAATCATGTGAACTTCATTGTGTTTCTAATTCTTTCTATGCCTCAATGTCTTCATTTAAAACCCTAGCACTAGAGTTATTGAAAGAAATAAAAGCTACAAGTAAATTGTTTAGGACGCAGTGCCTGGCAGGAAGTTAGTGTTCAATATTTGTCAGCAGTAGTTGTTGTAAGATAGTTATCATCTTTATTATTATTATTATTATCATCATCATCATCACATTACACTCATTCTCTCTTCTCTGGAGCATTGGTGAAATCCTGCATCAGTGTGATTAAGAAATACTCTATTTCTCTCTCTCTTTTTTTTAATTTCCTTTTTAAATCCTCTTTCTTCTTTGACACATTCTGCACTATCCTTGGTGGTCTGGAATCTCCCACATTGATCTATGTATTCTTTCCTTTTTTTTTTCCAGAATATTACAGTGGTACAAATGCTTTGGTTACATACATTGCCTTTACACCACTGAAATCAGAGCTGCAAGTGTGCCCATTCCACAGACAGTGCACACTGTACCATTAGGTGTGCATTTACCCATCGCTTCTCCCGCCTCCCACCTGCCCAACACCCGATGTATGTTACTACTATATGTGCACCTAAGTGTTGATCAATTAGTACCAATTTGATGGTGAGTACATGTGGTGCTTGTTTTTCCATTCTTGTGATACTTCATTTAGAAGAATGGGATCCAGCTCTATCCAGGATAATACAAGATGTACTAGATCACCATTGTTTCTTATAGCTAAGTAATATTCCATGGTATACATATACCACATTTTATTAATCCACTTATGTATTGATGGGTACTTGGGTTTCCACGTCTTTGCAATTGTGAATTGTGCTGCTATAAACGTTCTAGTGCAGATGTCTTTTTTATAGAATGTCTTTTGTTCTTTTGAGTAGATGTCCAGTAATGGGATTGCTGGATCAAATGGTAGTTCTACATTTAGTTCTTTGAGGTATCTCCATATTACTTTCCATAGAGGTTGTACTAATTTCAGTCCCACCAGCAGTGTATGGATGTTCCTATCTCTCTGCATCCACATCAACATTTATTGTTTTGGGACTTTTTGATAAAGGCCAATCTCACTGGTGGTAAGTAATATTTCACTGTGGTTTTGATTTGCATTTCCCTGATGATTAGAGATACTGAGCATTTTTTCATATGTTTGTTGGCCATTAGTCTGCCTTCTTTTGAAAATATTCTGTTCATGTCCTTTGCCTGCTTTTTAATGGGTTGTTTCATTTTTTTTCTTGCTAATTTTCCTGATTTCTATACAGATTCTATGTATTCTTTTAAGGTGGCTCTCATCAGGGCATATATGCATACTGCAGAATGGCCTTCAGCTCTTTGTATGGAATTGTTCAAAGTGTAGACTTGAAGCCAAATCTGCTTCCAATCTGTTTGTACTGGTAGTTATTCATGTTTATATTTTGGCACGGATGAAATGTGTGCATGTGTGTGTTTGTGTGTATACTGTTAAAAGAGAAACTTTAGAGAAATTAAATTTAATAGATATTAATTGAGCAAAAAATAATTCATATATCAGGTAGTCTCTGAACTCAAGACAGATACTGAGAGAACCTAGGGCTGCCGTGTGTTGGAATAACATTTACATACAGAAAAACGAGTGTGAGGTACAGAAAACTGAAATGAGATACATAAGTACATAAACAGCTGTTTGGTTCCAGCTCAGCATTCCTCTTATTTGAGCATGGTTTCAACAGCTGGCCTCCTGTGATTGGTTGAAGTATGGCTGTTGTGATTGGCTGGGACTCAGCTACTTGCTACAAAAACATACTCTTAAGTGAAGTTTTCAGTTTATTTATGTCCTTATTTAGGTTGCTGTTAGCTACATATAAATTCAAGCATGGGAGTACAGAGGCTTTCTCAGGCCAAATTTAGTTTGATTGAACAATGCAGACTTACTTCATTTCATAACACTTTGTTGATATTATGTTTTTTATAAATTGAAAGTTTGTAGCAATGCTGTGTCCAACAAGTCTATCAACACCATTTTTCCAACATTGTGTGCTCAGTTCCTGAATCTCTGTCACATTTTGGTAATTTTCACAGCATTTCAAACTTTTTCATTATTATTGCATCTGTTATGGTGATCTGTGGTCAGCGATCTCTGATGTTACCATTATAATTGTTTGGGGTGCCATGATAGGAACCACACCCATACGAGACAGAGAACTTAACTGATAAATATTGTGTGTGTTCTGACTGTTTTACCAGCTAGCTGTCTCCTTGACTGTCTTCCTCTCCTTAGGCCTCCCTATTCCCAACAATATTGAAATTAAAGCAATAAATAATGCTATAATGGCCTCTAAGTGTTAATATGAAGGGAAGAGTCACACATCTCTCACTTTAAATCAAAAGCTAAAAATGCATAAGCTTAGTGAGGAAGACATATGAAAAATTGAGATAGGCATAAAGCTAGGCCTCTTGTGCCAAACAGCAAGTTGTGAATGCAAAAGAAAAATTCTTGAGGGAAATTAAAAGTGCTACTCCATTGAACACACAAATAACGGGAAAGCAAAATAGCCTTCTGGTTTATATGGAGAAAGTTTTAGTGGTCTGGATAGAAGATCAAAGCAGTCATAGCATTCCCATAAACTAAATCCTAATCCAAAAAAAGTATCTAACTTTCTTTAATTCTATGAAAGCTTAGAGAGGTGAGGAAGCCACAGAAGAAAAGTTTGAAGCTTAATGGTTGGTTCATGAAATTAAAGGAAAGAAGCCGTCTCTATAATATAAATGTACAAGGTGAAGCAGCAAGTGCTGATGGGGAAGCTGTAGCAAGTTACCAGAATATTTAGCTAAGGTAATTGATGAAGATGGATACACTAAACAACATATTTTCAATATAAATGAAACAGCCATCTATTTGGAAGACAAAGCCATATAGGACTTTCATTGCTACAGAGGAGAGGTCAATGCCTGGCTTCAAAGCTTCAAAGGACAGACTGACTCTCATTTTAGGGCCCAATGCACCTTGTGACTTTAATTGAAGCCAATGCTCATTTACTTTTACTGTTCTGAAAATCTTAAGGCTCTTAAGAATTAGGAAAATATATTTTGCCTGTGCTCTATAAATGGAAAAACAAAGTCCAGATGACAGCACATCTTTTTATAGTAGAGTTTACTGAATATTTTAAGCCCACCATTGAGACCTACTGCTCAGAAAAAAAAAAAAAAAGATTCCATTCAAAACTATTACTGTTTATTGGTAATGTACCTGGTCACCCAAGATCTCTGATGAAGATGCCCAAGGAGATTAACGTCTTTATGACTACTAACACAAAATCTATTCTACAGCCCATGAATCAAGGAGTAATTTAGACTTTCAAATGCTCTTTTTTATTAAATAAATTTTGTAAGGCTACAGCTGGTATAGGTAGTGAGTCCTCTGATGGATCTGGGCAAAGTAAATTGTAGACCTCCTGGAAATTTTTCCCCATTCTAGATGCCATTAATTCTAGATGCTATATTTTGACCTCTTCCCATACCTAATTCATGGGAAGAGGTCAAAATAATCAACATTAACAGGACTTTGGAAGGAGTTAATTCTAACTCTCATGGATTACTTTGACGGGTTCAAGACTCTAGTGAAGGAAGTAATGCAGATGTGGTGGAAACAGCAAGAGAACTAGAATTAGATGTAGACACTAAAGATTTGACTGATTTCCTGCAATCTCTTACTGGGTAAGGAATTCTTTCTTATAGGTGAGCAAAGAAAGTGGTTTCTTGAGATGAAAACTACTCCTGATGAAGATGCTATGAACGTTGTTGAAAAGACAACAAATAATATGGAACATTGCATAAACTTAACTGATAAAGCAGTAGCAAGTTTTGAGAGGATTGACTCCAATTTTGAAAGAAGCTCTACTGTGGTAAATGATATCAAATGGCATTGTATACTACAGAGAAATGTTTCCTGAAAGGAAAAGTCAAATAGTGTCAGAAATTTAATTGTTGCCTTAGTTTAAGAAATTGCCACAGCCCCCCAAACTTCAGCAACCCCCACTCTGATCACTCATCAGCCATCACCATCAAGGCAAGACTTTCCATCAGCAAAAATGTTATGACTCACTGAATGCTCAGGTGATCATTAGCTTTAGTAATAGAGTATTTTTAATTAAAATATGTACATTTTTTAGACTTTGCACACTTAAACTACACTTTGCATACTTAATATACCACAGTATTGTGTAAACACATCTTTTATATGCACTGGGAAAACAAAACTTTGTGTGACTTGCTTTATTGTGATATTTACTTTATTGGAGTCATCTGGAACAGAACCCATAATACCTCTGAGGTATGTGTATACTGAAGAACTTGGAGATAAATATATAAATATATGTAGTACGAAGAAAGATTATAGATCATAAGATTTATATGAAAAAAGGTTATAGATCATAAGATTTTTAAGTGAATGGAGCTTAAGTAGCTAAAGCCATGCATGAAACAGTAATTTTATGCAGTTGACCCTTGAACGACATGGGTTTGAAATGCACAATCCACTTATATGCAAATCTTTTTCAATAAATCTCTCCTGTTTCCCTTTCCACTTGCTCCGCCTCTTCTGCCTCTGCTATTCCTGAGACTGTGAGGTGAACCCTCCTCTTTCTCCTCTTCTTCAGCCTACTCAAAGTGAAGATGAGGAGTGATGAGGATGAAGAACTTTATGATGGTCCACTTTGCTTAATAAATAGTAAATATATTTTCTCTTCCTTACAGTTGTCTTGATAACATTTTCTTTTCTCTAGCTTACTGTATTGTAAGAATATAGTATATAATACTTGTAATATACAAAATATGTATTAATTGACTATATTATCAGTGAGGCTTCTGGTCAACCATAAGCTATCAGTAGTTAAGTTTTGGGGGAGTCAAAAGTCATAGGTGGATATTTTACTGTGCAGGAGTTCATCGCCCTTAACCCCTGTGTTGTTCAGGGGTCAACTGTATATTCTATGTTTGAACACTAAAGGGCAATATGAAATTCTCTGTACAAAAGGGGAAACTGAAGTGTGGAAACTTTAAGGATTCTTTTTATTTTACCAACCATATTATTAGAAAGAACAAGCAAACCTTATCTTCAGTGCATTAAAGGAAAGGTCATTGAGCAACTTTTCATTTTCTTCTTTGCATTTTCCTTGTGTTACAAGTGTCAGTTCCAGGCAAGAGCCTATCACTTGTTCTTTCATATTTTTCTCTCTTTCAAGATACTTAGAAATCTAAAAATATCAATTTTTTTTACTTGGTTATTTCTCAAAAGAGACACCTTTCTACCCTTTTACCCTTCTACCTTACTTTATATCCTGTGGACATATTTTTGCAATGTGATTTTTTTAGTTATAGTTGTTCATTTGGAAGAGGGTTAATATCAATTCCTGACCCTGTGAAATAGGGGTGAGCTAAAAAGCAATGTGCCTTGATATGAGATACAGTAAAGTCAACTGAAGGAAGCCAGAGAAATTCAATCCTGGGCAGCTGCAAACTTCTCAGTTTGTAAACAACCCATCACATTATAAATCACTTACATGCTTACATCACTTACTGTAATTTATTTAAATGGAAAAAATTGTTACAAGCTGAGTAGACTCTCTTTCAATCCTCAGTAAAATTTCAGAATATACAGATGTAACACACTTTGTACAAGAATCGTACAGCTTTAAAAAAATCTAAAATGTTTTTGAAAGAATACAGATTTTTTTAAAATAAAGAGATGGATCTTTATGAAGACTAAATTATCAGTATCTACTAATTTATCATTGTATTTATTAACTACACCATGAAACTGAAAAAGTGAGAGGAAAAATATACAAGGATAAAAAATTATTAGTATCATATTTCTCAGGCATTTCTGAGTTTAAGGTAAAATAACATTGCCAAAATGGCATACACATAGACCTAGAATTATAATTTAAGGGTTCTTTTCCACTGTATTCTTCTTGTTTGTTCTTGATAGCATCAAACATTAATTTCTAAATTCTCCACTGCTGCCTGGATATATTATTATGCTTATAAGCTTAATTCTGGAATTAATAACATTTGTAAACATAAAAGCAAATATAAATATACACTCCTTTCTATAACATGGTAAATGAGGCAGAATTATAAATATGTAAGTAATTCATAATTTTTCGAAGAGTGTCTAAGTGGAAATTATCACAGCACTTTATTTTCACTTACGGGAAAGTATTTTTTTGGAGTAGAAAGTATTAACACAGTGCCTGGGAGAAGGAAATAAAATAACATTTCAGAATATATAACAAGATTGTTACTAATGCCAGGACATAGTATAAAAACTTGAGTTCCATGTGACAAAACTAGAAAAAATGTATTTAAAAATAAGTTAAACTAGTGGTTGACCATGTAGTGTGCGGAAAAAGTAGCCAGTTTCAGGTCTATTATTTTAGTTTTACAGGGAAAAAATGAATTGATAGAGGAAAGGACCAGTCCCCTACTTGCATTGCCAATACCAGCTGGCAGGAGAATTGGAGTGCTGCCTATTTCTAGATTAGCTCTTTGTTTGTTTCAGGCAATACTACTGGCCTGGGAAATCAGAGTGCAGCCACTTATTTTGGTGGAGAAGGGGTGGGGTGGAATGTCATCTCCATGCTCTTCTTCACTGAAACCACAGGGCAGAGGGGTTCCCTTGGTGTTTGGCTTTGGAAGGTGGGTATTTCCAAAATAGTTTTCTGTTCTGTTAGGTCCCTTCGGAAAACAGGTTTTGCTCGAAATTTATTTTTCCATCTTTGCCTGTTGGAGGTTCTGGGTTGTAATCTTCTGTGGTACTTTGTCCAGGATACACAGGAGACCATAAAGAAACCCAAGGGACCCAGTGTGTCATTCCAGTACCACAGTCCCAAGGCAGTTCACATTCTTGTTGCCATCTTTTAGAGTCTTTCTATACTTTATATCCAGGATTTTTTAATTGTAGTAGGGATAACCTTGCAGAAATGAGTGTATTCCATTTTGGCTGAAAATAGAAGTACACGTCATTCCTTTTTGTTATGTTCATCGTATTGTAGGTGCTTTCCCTTTCTCTGACAACTTCCTTTAGAAATGCAGATTTCTGTAACAACTTTTCCTTTTGTGTGGAAATGTATTCTGAGTATGTGCCTGAGAATTATAGATAATAGACACAGCATTACCTACAGTCGAGGATTCATAGTATCTTTTTCCTGTGGAGAGCTATTGTCACACTTATACTGTAATGATTCAGAAGATAAAGAACTTGACCAATATGTCATACTTGATAGTCACTAAGCCTGGATTTTAAACCAGGCTTGTGTTATTCTAGACTTTTTAAATTTGTTTTTAATTTGTTCATTGCACTCTATTTTCTTTCTTCTTCTTCTTTTTTTTTTGAGACAGAGTCTTGCTCTGTTGCCTGGGCTAGAGTGCTGTGGCGTCAAGCTTACAGCAATACAGCAACCTCAAACTCCTGGGCTTAAGCGATCCTTCTGCCTCAGCCTCCCAAATAGCTGGGACTACAGGCATGTGCCACCATGCCCGGCTAATTTTTTTCTATATATATATATTTTTAGCTGTCCAGATCATTTCTTTCTATTTTTAGTAGAGACGGGGTCACGTTCTTGCTCAGGCTGGTCTCGAACTCCTGACCTCAAGCGATCCTCCCGCGTTGGCCTCCCAGAGTGCTAGGATTACAGTTGTGAGCCACCACGCCCAGACTATTCTCTGTCTTGAATGGAATTATTGCTTTGCTTTTCATTGCTTCTCGATCATAAGTTCTTTATGGAAAGAAGGATAAGTCTCCATATTTTTTTTTTTTTACGTCTAGAGTTTAACGCATACTTAGGATTTAATAGAGTTTGTTTCTTAAATAGTATTAATTTGAGCCCCCTTTGAAAATATTTTTTTAAAAATGTAAATATTCTTAAAGAGATCAAAGGGTACACTGGAAAATAATAAAAACGAAATAATTCTTTGTGAAAGGACTTTTTTCCATATGAAAAAGAAACAGAACTTAAAGGTTCTTATAAAGACAAGGGAAAAAATGAAATAAATGTAAAATAACTGCAGCTTACCCTGAGACTATAGAACATGAAGGGAATTATTAAATCATCTTCTTTCAGCTTTATCTGCAGGGAGTCATCAGTTAAATATGCCAGATGAAGAGTTTGTGATGGAGAACATTTGCTGGATCAAAACCAAGTATGAAAGGTAAGCTTATGATTTGTGACAAATGTTTATCATGTGCTTTCCAACTTAAAGGAAAAGAAAACACACTCCTAAATATGTCCAGGTTGCCAAAGATTTGCTTTTCACATAAACAAATATATCTCTTTAGAGATAAAGAAAGGTTTAATATCCAGGAAAGCTTTTATTTTTTTTTTAAAAAAAAAAAACGTTTGTTCAATTAGAGGAAAATAAATAGATAAGTATGCTTGAACTTTAAAAAAAAAACTCTGTTTGCCACTAAGCAAGGAAAAGTGTCAACTTAATTTTCTTTGACCTTTCCCTAAAGAGCATATGGAACAAAATACTAAAACATATTTCAAGTGTGGTTTTACCTAAAAATTGTTTAATGAAAGTGGTGAAAGAAAAAGGATGATAAACATTAGGTCTGAATATAATAGTCAATATTTGATATATCTAGATGATAATTTTCTTCTAGAAAATTCAGTCATGAGCAGCAAGGAGAGAACATTACATAAATGAGATAACTGAAGCCTAATGTTCTTTGATACTCAGAATATATAATTTGGTGAAAATAAAATTGCCCTAAAATTTTTATAAATTTTATACATTGATAAAATAAATATTTGTGTATTTATTTTAATGTTTGTAGTTGATTTATTCTATTATTACAGATATACATATTTGAATATTACAAGTAATATTTTTACTTTTACAGAGTAAGCAGGGATCCTGGCTAGGCAAGATGTAAAACTGTTTATACTAGTGTTGAAATTGGTATCACCCCTTTTTCCAACTAATTAGCTTAAACTATTGATTTATATAGGGCATGAGACACTCAGGAGGGATGACTCTAATCATAGCCTCAATAATGGCTTTTGTAAAAGACAGGCATATCGGAACTCTGGGAGAAGGCAAAAGTCAAGGGAGGACAGGTGGATGGAAAGTAACAGCCTGGTTCAAGTAAGAGATACATTTTTTAGCATGAAGGGAGGGAAAATAAAGACTAGAGCTGGGAGTCAGACTGGGTACACATGGTCTGGAAGTCAGGATGGATTGAGGTTTTAGCTGCAGCATCATAGGCATCTGAACCCAATAAAACTCAGCTCCTCTGGCTGGGAGTATGCTTGTCAGTTAAAAGAAGTCACATTTGAATCATTTTACTTTGTTTTTGTGAGTTTTTCTTTTTTAATCTATTCTGTCTTTTTAAGGGAACAGGTGAGGAAAGGGTATTGGTAGAGAGGGCTAGAAACAGTTTTCATAGTGTGTGCTCGCAATATATTAATTTATTCATTTTGCCAGAACAAAGAGAATCTTAGTTATTTCACATTAGAAGTACTATTGTTGTAAAAAGAATCACTAGGTGCTAAACCATAAAAATTTTTAGAGTTAAAAATGAATATAGAAGTTTATTGTTTTGCTTTCATTTGAGAGTTCTCAAATTCAACTTCTTTTAATAAATGGCCTATATAATCAAGATTTTATGGAAAAAATAGTTGCATTTGTGATTTTTCATGGTATCATATTAATAATATATCAAATATCCTGCTTAAATTTCTAACTTTTAAAATTTTATATATCATAAAACAGCATTTTCAAAGATAGCAAAATTTTTCAATCATTATATTTGTATTCAGCTAAAAATTTGTCAATTTTAAAACTAAAATATATCTAACTAAAAAGGATTATAGACATACATTATATAATTTCTCCTTTTTTGGAAGTATAGCATCAATGTAATATATTTTAAATAGGAAACATTTTCAATTTAAATTGCCATTAATAATTTAGAGTGAAAGTATCAGTGTCCATAAAAAAGTTATGTGTTTCATTCTGCTGAGAGTGGGAACTGCAAAGTTGTACTCTTTTTTAAACATAGGTGTGCCTATGACATCTTGCAGTGAAGGTACCATATTTACAGCAGATAATTCAATTAGGCAAAATGTTTTGGTAAAGCAAAGACTGTGTTGTTTGATATGAAGTATTCTTACAAAATTGATGGACACCCCACAAAATAATTTTCATTCAAATTATGTGCAACTGGACCATATTTAAATGATTATTTTGTGTTTGCTAATTAATTACTCTCAGAAAGTCTATTCAGCACATATCAGTGTTCCTTTCAAAGACACATGCTTATTGATAAAATGGAAGAGAACAAAGAAATACAAATGTGGTTGTATTGATAGAGTGAAATCAACTGAATGAAAGAAAATCTAAAGAAGAGCAACTTAATAGTCCATTACTCTATTTTTGCTCAGAACCAGAAGATTGTGCTGGAGACCAGCTTGTTTCGTTGATGAACAGTTGATATTTTAAGCCTATATTTAAACCTACACTGAGAATATTTTTTAAGTTCCAGTATAATTAAAGTATTCAGCACAATTATGAAGTTTGAAATTACACTAAGTGATAACAGGGTCTTATTTCCCAAAAGTCATGTACACTGACATGAACATAATGTGTTCTGGGAGGAGATCAAATTTGAGGAATTTGACAGTTATACCCACAGAATACTCAGAGTCTACTTTAGGCATTTTAGTCATCCTCCTAAAGTGACAGGAGACAATCATTCCCCTTAAAAAAATAATACATAAGACATGTTTTATGCTTAATATTGTCTATAAGAGAAATGCATTTCAATTGACTGGGTGGACTAAAATAAATTTGGGAAAATGTTGAAAAGTGAACAGTTATATTGTTTCTAAAGTTCTTCAAAGCACTAAAATTCGATAGTTCTATGATAATCCACCTAGGCTATATAATCCAGGTTTCTGACATTGTAGTTGTACTTGTCATTATTCATGTCCTGTCAAAATCTTAAAGCTTAGATAATCCAATATATAACAGTGCTGGGAAAAAAATAATGTATCTTTTCATTTCTTTATTCACTGAGATCATTCTAGAATACACAAATGTTTGGCAACGCAAATGATAAAAACCAGATATGTTGAGAGGTCGATTGGTATGGATTAACTTTATCTCGTTTTCCTCCCTAAATTTGGCAGCTACTTTTGACATCTCCCAAGTTAATCCATCAGGGTTGGAGAACAAATTGTGGCATATTCAAACACTAAATTTTAATTAACTAAGAATAGCATTGTTTCAATGTCTTTTTGGAATAAACTGCAACATACAGAATGAGGTTTCCGTGGTGGTGTTTTGTTTCATTTCACACAGCAGTCTGGAAGAATTGTTTGTCTGTTCCAAATAGAAATTAGATAACTCATTTTTATCTTTTTTTTTGATCATAGAGAGATTTAGTATTTTCAAAGATAAGTAAGTGAACAAGGAATTAAGTTTGGTGTTTTTTTTTTTTTTTTGAGACACAGTCTCACTCTGTTGCCCAGGGTAGAGTGCCCTGGCATCAGCATAGCTCACAGCAACCTCAAACTCCTGGTCTCAAGCAATCCTCCTGTCTCAGCCTCCCGAGTAGCTGGGACTACAGGCATGCGCCACCATGCCCGCCCAATTTTTGCCACCATGCCTGCCTAATTTTTTGTATATATTTTTAGTTGTCCAGCTAATTTCCTTCTATTTTTAGTAGAGATGGGGTCTATCTCTTGCTCAGGCTGGTCTCAAACTCCTGAGCTCAAAGGATCCTCCCACTTTGGCTGCCCAGAGTGCTAAGATTACAGGCGTGAGCCACCGCGCCCGCCAAGGAATTAAGTTTGATACAACACAATGAACTAAACTAATCATAGAGTTAAGTACATCCATAATATATAGCTAGAGTGATAAAGGGATTTAATATGATGGAGTGGTTTGGTGACTGTTGAGGCCCTCAAGACAGTTATTCTCCAAAAACTGAAAAATTGAGAAAACAAGAAAAGAAACAAGTTAGCAACTACCAACAAAATTAAGTTTCTCTTCTTGGTATAAGAGTGAAAGCTTGGTAATGTGTATGCCTCAGAAATAGATCAGTCCTGCTGGCACGTGGTGATCTGACCAAGTCAGACCTCGTAGGGAATTCTTGGCCATCTCCAAAAATCAGTACACATAGGAAGTATGAACTGCTTAGTATACACATCAAGATCTCATAGGTCTGCCTAGAAAGGGGACTAAAATCCAACTAAAGCTGCCTAAGATTTAACAGTATCTATAATTTAGGCATAATCTTGGCATATATGATAAGTAATATTTTCTTTCTTAAATCTATGACTGTAACATTGTGATAAGTGTAGCTGCTATATTTGAGGAATTCCCAGGAGTGCTTGGAAAATGTGCATTCTCCAATTATACCTCCTGTGGCTGAATGAAAATTTGCATATATAGGTATGCTACAAATGCTACTTGGAGATTTAGAGGCTGATTGGGAGAAAATCAGCCATTCTTTACCTTTACACGGTTTAATGTCATAAACTTTGAAAATTGAGATGTGTTAATTTAACCAACTTTTCAACACTAGTTTCAACATTAAACATCTGCAAAACTACTATGTAATCACTAAATTTTATGTGAATAATACATAAAATTTATATGAACATTTATATTTGTATATACATATAAACACATTTATATATATAATTTATTTTCCAGAATTTTCTTCGGTTGCAGCTCTCCAGGTCTCTAGAGTTTAAAACAAGAGTTTTTAAATGCCATTAATACAAATTTACCTCATCCTAAAGATCAAACCCTAACCATTGAATCAAAGTCAGGTCAGCTCTCTGTCCCATCACTCTCGGTGAAACTTGGAACAAGCCTTTCTTTGTTTCAAGTGCATTCTATATTCACAGAAGATTTTCCCCCAAAGGTTAACAAACCTGGGAGTGAATTCAGACAAGCTTTGGTTGAACTCATCCTGAGTATTCAGCAATTTCTTCCAATAACAAGTTGGAACCCGGGAATGTACGTTATGTGGTTACCCCCCGTTAAAATTCCAGTTACTGATTGATTTAAAACCTGGAAGACTTCAGTGGAAGATTTTCTCTATGTGTTTGGACAAATCTCCTCTAGGAAAGATATAATTTAAATCAAATCATTTCACATCATGATTGAAACCACTAGCCAGGAAGACTCGCAATCAATGCTTAAGTGAAAAAATGAATATGTGTAGCTTGATATAACTTCAATGTATTTTTCTCATAGTTCAGATGTAGATGTTTTGTATTAGAAGGTACAGACTTTGTGAAGCAGTGATTATGTTGTTTCTCATCACATCTGTCATTACAACAGAAAATCATTTAGTGGGTTTAGACACGGCCGAGATGTATCCACTCATCTCTTAGTGCTTATGTGGTACCAGCGTACTGAATAGATAGTTACAAAGGTATTTATATTTTTATTCTTTATTTCCACTTACAGATTCTGGGGTAACAGAGGGCAGGGTGTTTGTGCATTATTCTTATTTCTTTTATATAGTTATTATATAATAAATGTTTGTGATTGAGATGAACCTTTTTATTATTATTTTCTTTGTATTAAGTGCCTATAATTGAAATGATTTTCATTTCAAGTAGTTTTTATTACTAATTTTCAATGAATGTTTGTTTCTATTTAAAGCAACATATCCGAAAGCACAGAATTTGGTGTCTTTACTCAGGGTTGTATCTCTAGTGCCCTGCATAGTTCTCAGCACAGAGTAGTTGTTGAATAAATATTTAATGAGTAAATTGAATAAACGTATTCCAATACTTCCTTTTTGCATAACTCCCTGTCCATAAATAGATGCCATTAAGATGTCTTAATGTATTTATAGAGCAGATGTTAGCATTTAATGGTGGCTCTGATATTAGTTATACTACATGCTAAGCTATGAAAAATAAATCTGAAAATGGTGACTTAGTAAGTTAAAGATTTGTTTGTCTTTTACCATCAATATGGGTATGAATATTTGGGATGACAGGGATTATTCTTCTCTACCATATCGGCTCCAACTGATAACATTTTAAAAAGATGAAACTTAAAGCATTCCATCAGATAGTTTTCTAAATGTTATTTGCCAATTAATAAGTTCTATATAAGTATTGGCCTCTCAAAATTTTTATTTAAATTTTGTCTCAAACTTTTTAAAAAAAGTATTGAAAGCTGCATTTTTTAATCTAAAAAAAGCTGTGGCATGAGACAATCTTTCCCTGGTTGTCAAAAGTAGATGGACTATAAATAGTATAATTACATTTAAGCTGTATATACACACATATATATGAGCTGGTATACAAAAAAATATTTTTAGCATTATGTTGACAGGAATTACCTCTGAGGATCAGATTTATTGAAGAATGTCATTTAAACATTATAGATTTCTGTAATACATGAAATTTAAGAACTTTGTATGGCTTTGGACATCACAAAGATATTTTTAAAGAGGACAAAATTTGAGGCAATAGTTCTTTATTATGATGCATATTTTAACCATTTATTGCAGAGCAAAAAAATTATGCCCCAAACCAAATATCCCCAAAGTTTTTGACATTAAAAAATTTACCTTCAAAAAAAATTAAAAAAGTATGAAAGCAGCAACTAAACCATTACCTTTCAGGGAACCAGAATGTAATTAATATTTCCAAAGACAGTAAAGTACAACATATTATTAATTTTAAGCTTCTAAATGTCAAAGAATAGTGGTCATAAATATGAAACCTGTTTTGAAACTACTATTTGAAAATAATGACACATTAGCTGAAAGAAACTATAGCCAAATATGTGTCCTTTTTTATACATGTAATGCAAAGAGGATACTCAACTTGAATATGAAAAGAACTGTGCAAAGTTCAATTTCATCTATAAGTGACTCCATTTAATCAAGCTTGACTCTTTGTTTATTTAACATGGCCTTCACAATAATGTTCCATGAAATTCTAAAATATTGCATACTTATTTGACAAAACTCATCACAGCAGTCAGCACAAAAGATTGCCTTCCCTAAAAAGTTTCTCAAAAAATTTTCAAGTAAATGTTACGAGAGAGAGAGAGAGAGAGAGAGAGAGAAGAGCATGGCAATAAAGCTTTTGAACAAAAATTAGTAATGAAACTGATGAAAATTTAATAACTCAATTGTATTAGAAAAATATTCACCACTTCATCTGAAAGACATAACATGCTTTACCAATTTAGTTCAATCAAATTGATATTTGCACTTCAGTTGAAGTTTTAAATTCTACATTTTAAATTTTACTCATAAGACTTAAATTTTACTTTCAGGGTTTTACCTAGATGAGATATTGATACCCTTGGTTGAATGACAATAAAATGTATATGTTCATTTGTATAATAAATAATATAGCAAAGATTCTATGACTATCTCATTTACAAAACCTAATGCTAAATTTCTTCACAGTGTATTTTTATTTTTTTAATTATAATGGCCATCCTATGAGGAAGATATCCCCACTTTAAAGATGAAGAAATGCACCCAAAGTCCTGCTGCTTCAACATTGGTAGTATCTGAACCTAGACAGCAGTCTGGCTCCTCAGTACAATCTGTAAACTATCACATTATAACGCTGCTGTAGACTTCAGTTATTTATGATACACTGGAACCTCTTCACTTGGACCCAAAAAACATTTTAATAATGGTCTGTCTATAATGTGGTTATTTGTATAAGTCCCAAAGAGTCTTTCTCATGCACCTTCCTAATCTTTCGCTTCCATGCCAGTGTTCTGAAATTTATAGTAATCATTGCTTATGTTTCTTCATAGTTTAATGACCCAAATATGTATCCTTAATCATTATTCTTTAGTCCATTTCATTATTCATTTATAAACATCCCTATCTATCCCTTTCTTTTAGTTACCATTACAGTCATGAATTGCTTAATGACAGAAATATGTTCTGAGAAATGAGTTTTTAGGTGATTTTATCATGGTATGAACATCATAGAGTGGACTTGCATAAACCTAGGTGGTGTACCCTACTATACACCTAGGCTAAATGGTATAGTCTATATAGCTCCTAGGCTACAGACCGGTACAGCATGTTACTGTAATGAATACTGTAGGCAGTTGTAACACAATGGTTAGTATTTGTGTCTCTGAACATATATAAACACAGAAAAGTTGAAGTAAAACTATGCTATTGTGCCATTATGAGACCACCGTCATATATGTGGTCCATTGTTGACCAACATGCCATTATGCAGTGCATGACTGTAATATGTTGAAGAATGCAGACTATTTGCCTTATAGAGTCTTCCAAAGTCTGAATTTTGATGGATGCATGTCTTTATTTCCTCTGTATTTCCTGCAAATTTAAAGATGGGTCCAGAGTTAAAGTCACTTTAATCTGATCACTTTGACAAGACTCTAGAGAGTTTAGTGTTCCTTCATCAGGAGTCGTATTATATCTGGTTGTCTCACTTGTTAAGATGTTAGCATGTATTCTTTTTAATTTCTAGATTCATACATTTAGTGTAAGCTGGAAGATGGTGGTACTTTATTCTTCTTCCAATATCTGGTTACCCAGTGGTATAGTACATCTAATAATAATATAAATGTTTTGCCTGTACTTACAAGTTCTCAAGAAAAAATAATAAATTTGTTCACCTCCAAAATGAATAAGCAGGCTTTTTCTCCACAGTATCATGATAATGTCACAGATTTAAACACAGTTTTGATCAGTTTTGTATTCATATGTTTCTAGTATGTTTTTATTTACTGTAGATGTATTATTGCAGGCTACTTAATCTTTTTCCTTATAATAACTTTTTATGGAGTTTGGGCCTTAACTCTTTTATATTGATTGTTATGTGAAATTAGTTTTTCTGGATGTTTAAAAGAAGTCTAATTCAGGGTAGCTTTTCTAATTTTGCAGAATGATTTTATCTTCTGTTGTTTTTTGTAGTTTTAAAAGCTATGATGATTTATTCCTGAAATTTCCTAGCTTTGTTCTGCTTCCTCATTTCCTCTTGAAATTCTCTTCTGTTTCCCTCTATATTCTCCATCCTGCTTATTTTTTATTTTATTCCTATTAATTGATTCTCAATGTAAAGCTATGTCTTGGAAAGAAATTCTTGCTGATCTGTTTCAAAAGGTTACAGGTGATAGATTACAGCAGATTCCTTAGACCTAACTAGAACCCAAGCACACACTTGCTAATGAATTAGTCAAAACTTCCTTCATTTTCAACTACTGCTCTAAAATAGGCCCCTTATACTTTCTTGTTAGCTCTTTGATACTAATATTAATCATTTCTTTGATGATATTTATTTATATTTTAAGCTATTGATCTGCCTCTTGCATTAATTTTTAAGATATATGGTTTAGTTTTTTAATAAATAATATTCTTAAGTATGTTAATTTCTTTTGTCACAATATAACACAAATATCAGAAAATTTTCTATTTTGCGTTTTATATCTACAACTTTAAAAAATCACTGGTTTCTTATTTCTTTACTGTTAATGTAATCTCCATGCCAAAATTCTGATAGCAATGTAATTGGGTGATAAAATTCACCATTTCAACAAACTAAATGAGAAATGTAGCAAATCATCTCAATAAATACAAAAAATTGGGAAAATTCAACATCCATTTATTATAAAAATTCTGAGCAAACAAGGAATAGAAGCTTTCTTTAACCTGGTAAAGTGTATCTACCAAAACAAAACAACACAAAACAAAATAACTGCAAAAACAACAACAACAGAAAACTACAGTTAACATCATATGTAATTGTGATAGACTGGATGCTCCATCTAAAATAGGCAAGAAGACAAGGATGACTAATCGGACCACTTCTTATTCACATCATAAAAGAGACCCTAGATTTTACAATAAAAGTTAAGAAAAGAAAGAAAAGGCACACAAATTGAAAAAGAAGAAATAAGTCTATCTCTTTGCAGACAACTTGACTGCTTGCATAGAAATTCCTAAAGTTTCTACCAAAAGCTCAGTATAAAAAAATAAATTTTGGATTCTTTTTGAATAAACAAATGAAAATTTAAAAAATTACAACTGGCAATAGCAAGACACACAAATACTGAAGTCTAAATCTTATAAAATATGTGCAAAATTGTAGGCTAAAAACCACAAAATTCTGAGGAGAGCAATTAAAGATTTAATTACCAGACAAATACATGCCACATTTATAGAATGGAGGATTCAGTGTTGTTAAAAATGTCAACTATTCCCAAATTCATCCTTACAAGTTATTCATTTTTGGTACAGTTGACAACCTGATTCTAAAATTTACATGGCAAATCAAAGAAATTAAAACTGACAGGAAAATTTTGAAAAAAAAAATTAGAAGATTCACAGTATCTGTTTTCAAGAACTACTACTGAGCCACGTCATCCAGGAAAGTATAGTGTTGGTGAAAGATGAGACACATTGGATATATCTGATAGCACTGCGGTCCCCTGGCTGCGGCATATTACCTGTCCATGACCTATTAGGAAACGGGCCATGCATTCACCACCTGAGCTCCACACCACACCCACCCACGACACCCTTCACACCCCTATCCCCAGTTTGTGGAAAAATTGTCTTCTGTGAAACTGGCCCCTGGTGCCAAAAAGATTGGGGACCGCGGCTGGACAGCACAACTTGATAAAATTGCTTACCAAATATATTAATCAACATAGGGTCCAACCAACACTTTCTGATTATGACTAATTTTTTAATTTTTAAGTATTATGGGTATATAATAGTCATATATCTTTATAAGGTACATGTGATGTTTTGAGACAGGCATACAATGTGGATTAATCAAATCAGAGTAATTGGGGTATCCCTCACCTCAGGTGTTGATCATTCATTTGTATTAGGAATATTCCAGTTCCACTCTTTTAGTTATTTTAAAGCATAGTCACTTTGTTGTGCTATCAAATATTTTTCATTCTATCTGTCTCACTACATTTTTCCACCCATTAACCATCCCCACTTTATTCCCCACTTCCCATACCCTTCCCAGGCTCTGGTAACCTTCCTTCTATTCTCTGTCTCCATATATCAATTGTTTTTAATATTTAGCTCCCACATGTGAGTGAAAACATGTGAGATTTGTCTTTTTGTGCTTGGCTTATTTCTCTTAACATAATTTAATTTTTTTTCTTCTCTCTCTCTCTCTCTCTCTGCCTTCTTTCCTCCTTTCTTGCTCCATCTTCTTTTTTGAATTCTATAATTATTCCTCATCATGGTTTCGATTAGAAAAACATGAGATTGATGCTGAATTTCTGTAACCTGTTTTTCTTTCAAATTACTTAAATCTTTCAAGATTCAGTTTTCTCAACTTTGAATTGGAGGTACCAATATTTACCTTATGAGTTTTGTTGTATATATAGCGAGAGAAGGAATCTGAATTTTTTGTTTTTATTAAAATAATATTTAAATGATCATCATTATAAAATATGTTCATATTCTTCAGTCTAAAAGCAAATCCAAATCAAACAAGAACAAAATTAAATACAAGGAAGGCTGAGGCTACTTGCACAGTAAATATAAAATACTTGCATTGCTAATTCAAGCTCGAAAAATAACCATCTCCATCCCATCTTGCCAATGATCTTTTTTTTTTTTTTTCTGACCAGTAGAAGTTTTTAAGCAAACAGTAATTCTTTAGCATATCATCGTGTGGCTCTGAGTATATGTAGTAAGATTTTTTTTTGCAGTGCATGGGCTCTAGCTGAGACTTCTCCACTCTACCCCTTCTCTTATCTTTTTCTCCAGTAACTTGAAGAAAATAACGTTACTGCTGAATACTTACATATTTCAGGCTGTTTATCAAAGATTCCTTGGCTGGTGCTTCTAAAATTTTTCACTGGTTACGTTCACATGAGTCATACTTTTTACTTATACAAATTCCTTAGCTTGAAAGTAGGACATTACTATTATTAATGTAATTATTATATTTGGTCTTACATTAAAGTCCAATTGTCACCAGTTACCACAATAGTTAAATTATTCATTTCTCACATCATCTAGAATTATTCTAGCTTATTTCCGCTGATTCTCAAACATGTTTTTCCAGTTTAAAAACATACTTTACATACATGTCTTTTTCACTCTATTGCTTAAATATCTAACGTGAACATTATGCTCTAACTAGAATAGCTTTGTTCCTCCTCTAACTTAATAAAAAAACTCTCACTGAATTTTATATTCTAGCTTAAAACTCACTTGTTTGAAACTCCTAGTTTTCAGTAGATCAGTTTTTATTTTCTACTTTGCAAATGCTTATGTGTAAGTATTTTAAGGTTGGATGTTGCTGTTTTGCCTCTTGGGATTGATTGTAAACCTTTTGATGGATGGAATTGGGTTTTCTAGCTTTTTCATTTTTCTAAAGTTTTTAGTATTTAACACACAATTGGTATTTAATGAATCTTAAGAGAGTCACTGATAAATTGATGCAAGCTTTCAGTCACTAAGAAATCCATGACTGTATTTTAGAAAACATTTCTGTGGAACATCTATTCATCCATCATGCTATTTTTCTCTTGGTATTGCAAACTGTAAATGTTTCCCTACTATTAGCATATATACCTGCACAGTATCCCTCATGAGTTTCCTTTGCTACAGCCTTTTCCCCGTATCTGTCATTATGCTTGCATTGTGCATTTTAATGCATAATGGAAAATCTGTTTGCACTGTGAACAATGGCATAATGTATTCTTCAGGGTGATAAGTTATGTTTCATGTAATGTCAGTTCCTCTCTCTGAATTTATTCTCTCAGTAGATGTGTTTCAAATTAATAGAGCATTAGTCCCTAATCAAGGAAGTATTTAGGAAAATATTTTTAATTAAAATGAACTATGGGGAGGAATAAATAGCGTTAGACTTTTTTGTGTTAATTTGACATAATACATTACCCATGTATGTCTGTGCACTATTAAAGATTAGACCATTGGTATTTCTGTAAGCCCAATATAAAAATTAAAGCAAATGGAAAGAAGCAGATTTAATAGAATATTAAAAAATAAGAGCTTAAAATCACAGAGGCTGTGATGGAAACCAAATCATAAAGTATACACTTACAAAGACCCAAAGCAATTACGTAATGAAGCCATCCACTTGCTTACAAGCAATGAACACCACAAGATAGATGCATCACTTGTTTTTAATAACAGAGACTATGTGGGCACCGTTTGTAGTGCTACCATTTTTGCCATTAAGAAATTCTTTCACAAGTCAGCTTCAAAGTATGATAAAGTCAATATTTTCGTTTGTTTATTTGTTAAAATATACTCATCCTATTTACAGAGTTCCAAAACATGCATTTTGTATCTTAGGCATGAAATATAAATGCCCAAGTTCTAACCCCAAGGATTTCATAGTTAACTTGTACACATTAGCAAAAATTAACATTATATGAAAAACAGGCAAAAGAAGACTCAGATCTGCCACATACCACCTGTAGAGAAATGCAATCTTATAGTCTTGGAGAATATGTGAATTAGTTACTCCGGAGGCTGAAACAGGAGGATTGCATGAGTCTAGGAGTTGGAGGTTGCATTGAGCTGTGATCAGGCCACTGCACTCTAGTCTGGGTGACAGAATGAAAACCTGTCTTACAAAAAATGCATCCATATATTTTATATATATGGTATATTCTCATTGTATGTAGGCTGTACATTTGTGTGTGTGTGTGTGTGTGTGTGTGTAGACTACAAGAGCTATATATATTTTCTCTTACTTCAGTACCTTCTGGGTATCATAGAAGGCAAGCAGATTGAAAGCATTTTATTTATGCTTGGGTACTACTGAGAAAGGTAGAGCATAATCAAAATAGGAATCAAATAGGTATTATATTCAAATATTTAAGTATCAGCCTAACTGTTGCAAGGAAATTAGAAGAAAAACATTTAGAATTAAAACATATTTTATTAACCAACTTTCAGTACTCTATCCATATTTCTTTTGATAATAATGTACACAAAAGTCTGCTAAAGTTCAGTGACAGAAAATATCTCAAAATATATATATGCAGGTGAGCTGGGTTGGTTCAACATTGAGAACAAGTGTAGGTGATGACTTGGTTTGGTTAAGGTAGCTATCACTTTAGTTTACTGTCAAACCTGCAACAAGCTGTGCAGAGGACAAACACAAGGTTAAGAATACAGCAAGCAGGCTCACTCATGCCTTGTTTGCTTATCTCGGGGATGCCTCAGTAATTCTGGAAGTTCAGCAGTGTGCTTGTTGTGAGCAATCCATTCATGAATGAAGAATTAAAAAAAAAAAAAAAAAGTTCACTTTACTACAACAAAAGAAAATTCTTGCTGTGCCCAAATTTACATACAGCCGCATTTCAGTTCTTAAATCAAAACTTGCCCAACTGCAGATTTCAGTACAGCTGGGCTGGCCCTAGTTTATCATAAGGTGAGAGTAAGAATAGGGCATCAAATACCATATTTTTCATTGATTCATCTCTCCTACAACCTTTCCTCCTCCTCCTCCACTTTGAAGAAACTGAAAAATTTTATAGAGAATTTTTTTTAAACTTTGTTTTACATTAATATAAATTTATAAGAATCAGTGTTAAGATAAACTGCCACTAAAATATCATCCTCAACAGCAAAATATCAAAGATAGTAAAAAGAAATTCTAAAATATGTTCCTCAGGAGACTAGCCTCTCAAAATAATTTCAATGGTAGAAATATTAAGAAAATACAGATTACATACTGCTAAACGTCTTAGTTATAAAGCTCAAACAAGATTTCTGGCTTCAAAAGATGCAAAAAGCTGAAAAGAATATTGCTGCCATCCTTGCAACAGAGAGCTGAGGATACAGGGCAACCAAATAACCCCAGATCCATAAAAATACAAGTCTCTCCAGGAAAAAAGGAACACACAAATTTGCTTCACCTGGAGCAGATTTTGCCAAGTGCCATAAAAGCTGGTAAAGAGAATTTGGCTAAAATTTTAATAAATTGTTGAAGTCTCAGTGTGGGCTAGCATGAAAATTTAGGACTCCTAGAAGCTACAGACACAGGTGAATTAGCTTCCACTCAAGGGGTCTTCTCCAAGGACCTCACCAAGTGCTCATAAAATACCTTTAGGTTAAAAGGGTCTTAAGGAAACCTCCCTCCTGATACAAGCCTTGGGCACAGAAATGGCAGCTTTTGTCTGAAAGGCACAAAGCCCCACCTAAATCCATCTCTCCTGTCTCCCCTAAGGAACCTTAACATGCTGGGGGAAAGGCAGCAAATACTGTCATCCTTGTGACACTAGCAAAAGCCCATTGCAGCTGGGGAAAGAGAGCCGAAAAAAAATCCTCTCTCTCAGGAGTTGAGAAAGGAAAGATACAAATATATCCTGGGCCCAGACAGTTGAAGGCCAGCCAGGAGGGGAAAAAAAGTCACTGAATTCTTCACTCCTGAAACCCAAACATACTGCCTGCTTAAGACTCAGACTCAGTAAAGTCAACAGAGAATATCCTCCCCTCTTCTCCCACATCCCACCATGAGGCCAATAAGCACCGAAAAGTCAGTCACAACAGTCTTTAGACAAAGGGACGAGAGACAGGAGGCACAGTACAAAGCAAGGATTTAACACTGGGTGTGAAGTAGACGTTGACAAGAATCCTCTGCGATATAGTTCCCATCCAAAATACAAGTTAAACCAAAGGAATTTAAAACCTATGGTGCATGATAATAATGCAATCCAAACACAGTCCGATTTCTGACAAGGTTAACCTAAACCACACACTAAATGCCTAGCAGAACAATTGGCAAGTCCATTTCCAGACATAAAGCTTTGTACTTCAGTTTCTACTGTCTTAACAACATGGATGAATCTCAAATGCTTTATGCTGAGTGAGAGAAGGCAAGATACTGTAGGATTCCATTTACATGGAGTTCTGGAAAAGGTAAAGTGATAGTGAAAGAAAATAGATCAATGGTTGCCAGGGCCTGAAGTTGGGGGAGGGGTTCACTACAAGGAGAAGAGGGTTAATTTTGTTTTATATCTTGATTGTATTGTTGATTTCACAACCACATATGTTTGTCAAACTTGTAGAACTGTACGCTAAAAAGGGTGAATTGTACTCTTTGAAAATGTTACTCTAAGAAAATGAATATAAATTAATCATAAATACATCATTAAGTTAATAACAGATTATTTAAATGAAAATAATAAAATAAAGGATATGGAATTTTTATCTAGCTCTTGATTTTTAGATGTCAACATGTGGGATAAAAAGCTGGGTTTTAGAATTGAGGATACACTGAGACTGTCTCCCTTCAGAAGCAATGCAAAACACATTAGCATATTAAACAACACTGTTCTGAATAAAGAAAAACTAGAGATTCTGTACTCCAATGTTTATAGCAGCAAAATTCACAGTTGCAAAGATGTGGAAACAACCTAAGTGCACATCAATACATGAGTGAATTAACAAAATGTAGTATATGTATACCATGGAGTACTACTCAGCCATAAAAAATGGTGAATTAGTACCTCTTATATTATCCTGTATGGAGGTGGAATCCATTCTACTAAGTGAAGTATCACAAGAATGGGAAAACAAGCACCACATATACCTACCATCAAATTGGTACTAATCTATCAACAGTTATGTACAAATATGGTGGTAACATTCATCGGGGATTGGGCAGGTGGGAAGAAGGAGGAAAGGATGGGTAAATTCACACCTAATGGGAATGGTGTGTGCTGTCTGGGGGATTAGCATGCTTGTAGCTCTGACTTGGGTGGTGCAAAGGCAATTTAGGTGACCAAAGAGTTTGTACTCCCATAATATTCTGAAATAAAAAAAATATTTTGGAGTAATAAAATTTATTTATGTAAATTTTCACTAAAGGAAATAATATAGTGTTCCTATTCCACAATGGATAATTGAGTTGAAAGAATAGGCCAGTAGAAAGTTATTCTGTCATTGTTATCCTGTTCATAAGGCTACCATAGTTGTGTGAAAATAACCCCGCAAAACTTGAAGTCTTAGGAAATTGTGCAACTGAAAGATCCTGTTGGAAATCACTGCATGATCAATGCCAGGCAGGGCTAGCTAAGTAAATTGTGTGGTGCACTGAAAAATAAAAATGTGGGGGTTCTTTTTCAAAAATCAGGGAAATAGAAGTATCATTGAAAGTATTAAGGTACTAAAAAGACAGAGGGTTCTGGGAAAATGGTGGAGTAAAAAGCCCCAAGAATCTGTCTCCCTACCTAGATAATTGCACTGGCAGAATCTGTCTGATGTAAATGTATTGAACTCTGGAGTCTGTTGAAGGCTTGCACTTCTGAAAGAGGGCATGGAAGGTAAAGTGTGGCTAATTTTGGACAATTTCAGCTCTTTTCATAGTAGCAACTACTCATTTCCCACAACTAGCCCCATATCAGGCAGCTATGCATGTGTTTCTGAAGCAACTTGCACACAGTTTGCAGAGCCAGGGTGGGCAAAAAAGAACTCTGCCTTCCAAATATTAGAGTCTGTGCTCTGGTTGCTGATTGCTACTTCTGATCACAGAGGTGCAAACAAAGAGGTAGGCAGCCATTGTGTTGTACCTCCTCCCAGAAATAAACCCTGGCATATATGATCAAATGATGTTTGACAGTGGTGCCAAGATCAGTCAGTGGGTAAAGGGCAATCTTTTCAATATATGGTGCTGGGAAAAGTGGATATCCACATGCAAAAAATAAAGCTGGATTCAGCCTAACACATATACAAAAATTAACACAAAATGTATCAAATGTACCTAAATGTAAGACCTAAAAGTATAAAATGCTCAGAAGAAAACACAGGGCAAAAGCTTCATGACATTGGATTTGGCAGTGGTTTCTTGAATATGACACCAAAGGCACAAGCAAGAAAAGAAAAAAGACAAATTGGACTTTATGAAAATTTTTAAAAAATTATACATTGAAGTATAATATCAAAAATATAAAAAGGCAACCACAGAATGGGAGAAAATATTTACAAATGATCTATCTGATAAGGAATTACTATTTAAAATAAATAGAGAACTTCCAAAATTCATCAGTGAAGAAACCAAACATCCAGATTCTAAAATGGCCAAAGGATTTGAATAGACATTTCTCCAAAGGTGATATGTAGTGGCTAATAATCACATGACAAGGTACTCAACAGCACTAATCATTAGGAAAATGCAAAGCAAAACCACAATGAGATACTACTCTATACCCACTAGAATAACTACTATAAAAATGTAAAATAACAAGTGTTAGTGAGGATCTGGAGAAATTGGAACCATTGTACATTGCCGTTAGGAATGTGAAATGTTACAACCATTGTGGAAAACAGTATGGCGATTCTTTAAGAAATTAAATGTAGAATTTCCATATGATCCAGCATGTCCACTTCTGGATATATACCCAAAAAGATTAAAAGTAGTGTCTTAAAGACATATTTTTGCACCCATGTTCATAGCAACATTATTCACAATAACTAAAACATGGAAACAACCCAAGTTTTCACCCATAGAGTAATAGATAAGAAGATGTGGTGTAAAAGGAAGGAAATTCTAACATATGCTACAACATGGATGAAACTTGAGGAAATTATGCTAAGTGAAATAAGCCAGTAACAAAAAGACATATAGTGTGATTCCAATTACATGAGACACTTAGAGTACTTAAAATCACAGAGACAGAAAGAATGGTGGTTGCCAGTGACTGGTGGGACTGGGGAATGAAGAATTATTGTTTAATGGGTACAGAGTTTCAGTTTTACAAGATTAAAAGAGTTCTGGAGATGGATAGTGGTGATGGTTGCACATTAGGAATTTATTTAATATCACTGAACTCTACACTTAAAAATCATTAAGATGGTAAATCTTATATGTATTTGGTTACAATAAAAAATTAAAAAAGGGCTAAAGTATAAAGTTTTTTCCTTTCTTCTGCAGTCTCTCTTTAGACCTATCATGGTGCTTTTTTATTACAATTTAATATCCTGCTCCCTTTGTCCTGGTGCTACTCACCTGATACCCATGCACGCATGCAGGCCTTTGTAGATGCCTCTGCACTCTGCCTCCTGACCTCAGTGTTCTCATAACAGAGGAATCAGCCAGGCAATCAGTTTCTCTTTCTCATAGTCGGCCACTCTAATCCACAGAGGTTGGATAACCCCCCAAAGATAGCAACCTCCAGCCCTGGTACATGGTGTGGGGATAGGCTAGAGACACCAGCCTAAAGTGCCATAGTCCTGCCAACTCAGGGTGGGGATGGTCACCTCCATGCCCTACCCTGAGACTCTAGGCTGAAAAGAAAAAGAAGCCTATACCCAGTTTAGGCTGTAGCCATTCTCTTTTTAAAATACACAGATTTCATTTCTCCATTCATGTAGAGCCTGGTTTACTTAGTCTTTCCTGGGGCCCAGAAATCTGCATAAGAAGCTCTACAATGATTTTGATGTACAGCCACATTTGAGAGTAAAATATTATATTTGTGAGTTTGAGGACTAGAGGGTACTATAGGGGCAAGGTTGGAGAAGGCCTGAGTTCTCATATGACATTAAATTGGCATCAAAGATGAGCTGAGTGCATTTTCTGATTGTTTGAGAGCAGAATTCACCTTAGATCAGCCATTTTAAAAATGTAAAATTTTTCTCACTTTACATCTTAGAGGAGACTAAGAATTGGAAGGAGTGGGTAAGAGTTTAATGTAGGATTTGGTGTCAAAGGAGTCCCTTAGAGATGAAGTCACATAAAAGATCCTTAGAAGCATCTCACAATAAGAGAGAAGTATTAGCAAACTTTTACTTCATAACATGAAAGAAGCAGATGGGTCTGTTTGCTTGAACTGTTTCAAAATAAATTTACATATTATTATATTTGTATGAAACCAGATTAATTCTAATGTAACCAAAGGAGAAAAACATTGAAAGTTTTCATGCACTCTTGTTTTAATTATCTCAGCATCATTATCTGTAGTTTATTATAAAGTTTTATAACTCCAGTAAGAATGCTTTTATCAAAAAGTCCCAAAACAACAAATGTTGGCGTGGATGTGGAGATACAGGAACACTCATACACTGCTGGTAAGATTGCAAACTAGTACAATCTCTATGGAAAGTAATATGGACATACCTCAAAGAACTAAAAGTAGAACTACCATTTGATCCAGCAATCCCACTACAGAGTATATACCCAAAGGAAAAAAAGACATTCTATAATAAAGGCATCTGCACTAGAATATTTATAGCAACACAATTCACAATTGCAAAGATGTGGAAACAACCCAAGTGCCTTGCCCATCAATAAATGAGTGAATTAATAAAATGTGGTATGTGTATACCACGGAGTACTATTTAGCCACAAAAACAATGGTGATATAGCACCTCTTGTATTATCCTGGATGGAGCTGGAGCCCATTCTACTAAGTGAAGTATCACAAAAATGGAAAAACAAGCACCGTATGTACTCACCAACAAATTGGTATTAACTGATCAACACTTATGTGCACATATGCAAGTAATATTCATTGGGTGTCAGGCAGGTGGGGGCAGAGGAGATGGGTATATTCACACCTAATGGGTGAAGTGCATGCTGTCTGTGGGGTGGGCACACTTGTAGCTATGACTCGGGTGGTGCAAAGGCAATATATGTAACCTAAACGTTTGTGCCCCCATAATATTCTGGAATTTTAAAAAAGAAAAAAATTGTTAAGGTATTCAAATATTTTTAACAGAAAAAAATGATTTCTTAAGTTTATTTGAAGATAATTTTATTGTGATCACCTGTTAACATAAAACCAAAGTACTTGTAAACATAGATAATTCATATACAGTGGAGTTTTTTTGTATCTTTTTAACCAGTCTGTACTCTAGTTTACATTTTCATACCTCTCAGGGGCATCATCTATCTAAACAAATAATATGATCTTGTCACAAATTTACTGGACTTTAATGACTTTCTAATGTCTTCAACAAAAATGTCAATTCCTTAGCATGACATAAAAAGAACCTGAAAATTTGGCTGCTTCATTTCCTACTATCTCTTCCAACATCCAGTCTTTATAGTTTCCAGGCTTTCTGGATTGCTTGCTTTGAGATAAGTTGTTTGGTGCCTTTACCACTAAATGAATCCTTCTTTATTCTTTGAGGCTATGCTTAAACCGTTGCCTCTTTGTGTCCATTATAAATTTTATGAGATAATCCTTCAAAAAAAAAAAAAAACAAAAACAAAAAGAAAAAAATGGGAGAGTGAAAAGAGGCAATCATAGTGGCATAGTAAACAGAACCCAGAACAGGTGCCTAGAATACTACCTATAATCTTGGTTTGGCTACTGTTTTGTCTGTAACCTCCCAAATGTTACTTTATCCTCTCTGCATTGGTTACCTCACTGATTAATTAAGAAAGATGGACCAGATGACCTCTAAATGACATTATAATTCTTATGGAGGTAAGAGTGAGGAGAAAAACAATGAAAGTGAAGGCAAAATGAAATAAGATAGCAGAACACAGTCTCAGACTTTTCTCCTTTCTTAAGAGACCAGAGATGGAGGAGAGAAAATGTAAATGTGCGTGCCCAAGGGTGTGTTGAAAAATTGAAAGTTACCCAACAAGAGTAATCCTAACTTCTCTCCTCACAAAATGTTCATGATTTAAAAAGAAGAGAGGAAGAAATGGGAGCACATATTGAATGATCTTGAGAGTGAGAGGTAGTTGAGAAAGAAAAAATTAGATGTGAGTTAAACAGCTACAGTTTGTTTATTTATCAATTATTTACTGAGCATCAACCCAGTAGGGTTTTCTGTCCTAGGATTTAGGGCTACAACAGTGAAGAGAACAGACAAGACAACCTTGAATCTTGCCCTTAAAGAGCATCATTAAGATTGTGAAGTAGTAGTTTTGGTTATACATTTGGTTATACATTTCTGAATTTCTGGAAGACTCAATTGACCTAAATTATAATTTACTTCAATTATGCTTGGCAGCTGGATGTTGGAGAGGAAGAGGCCAATGGTGTTTCTTAAGGATCTGATGAGGAGACAGAGGTCAGAGATGAGGAATCTTAGCATGATTGTAAGTTTTATTTAAAATGCAGTTCTATTATAGTTAGTTGGGAAGACAAATGAAGTCTGAATATAAGAAGTCAGAGACTAAGGTCAAGATGATGGTGAAGAGTGAATATTTTCTAGTTATACTATTTGGTTACAAATGATTCAAATTTATGATTTTAAGCAAGCTAAGCATAACAAAAATACATAATGCACAAGGCAAGAAGCCAGCATTCACAAAGCAATGATATTACAGCTAAATGAAAATTATTAACTCCAGTTGTACACTTGATTACCCTTGAGTAGTTTCAATTGATTTGAGTAAGACTCACATATGAGGAAATGTGAGATTTTATCCTGCATTTTTGGCTGACTTCATAGTCCTCACACAAGCACTAAAATGCAAGTCCATGGAATTAGATAACATTGCAGGATGTATATTTTGAATTGTTGGTTTCTTTACATTTATGAAGAATTCTAAATGATGATTTCTTGAGAAAAACAAAGAAAAGTAATATGGGAGCATAATAGAAATGTGCTAAGTTAAAAAATATTGTAGATGAAGAAGACATATCTTTAAATATTTAATCTCTTGAATATCATTTGTTAAGCAATTTGATCTTTTTACATGATTTTAAGAAAAATCCAGTGCAGCAGAGTGCCCAGGATTTATCACTACATTTTAAATGCATGAGGGGATAACTGTGTGTGAATTAGTTATTGGATTTTATCCTGAGAGATGGATATTGTCATGTCATCTAAAACAATGATTCACTAGGAGAAAAAGAAAGAAAAAAAAAGATATCACACTTGATTAGTTTTTGCAAAAGAAAATTATTTGTAGTGAAGCACAGTTAAAATATAATACAAAAAACCCCACAAATACCATATCCTTTTTACTTAAAAATCAATTTACTGTATATTTTTGATTCTAGAAATTCTTACCAAAAGTAATTCTCATACTCCCCATTTTCTTTAAAAGTGTTACCAGGTATCAAGTTGAAAGACCACACTGTTGGGTTAAAACTGGGCAAATGTTATTGTCAAGAGGAAGTAATTTGGTTATTTCTCCTGAAATGATGGCAGGTTTTAATGCATGCGGGCAACTCTATGGGCAGGATATCACACACATGCATATAACTCTTTGCCTTTGTGGAAACTGGAAAACAGAGGCAGTATCTGAAAAATGACTGATACACATTGCTTCATATCCATGCCGGTGTTTCAAACAATGGCCTTAGCTATGACCTGAAGTGGGTGCAGTGCATCCTGTTTGGAACACAGGCTGGGCTTCCGAAAACTATGAAATCATTTTTGGTTGCAGGCAATAAAATTTCTTGAAGATATTTTGTTAGCAAATTCAATTTTATTCTTGAAGCTATAAGAAATAAAACTAAAATGTATGAAAAAGTCTGTACCTATGTTTCTTATATACATTATTTATTCATTTATACCTGTTCTTAGCTCAATTGCTAAACATTTATTGTAATGGTCTGCTATTTAAGGAACTCCTGCATACCTAACTGTGCTTTGTGCCACAGCCTGGAGACGATGAAGCATTGCTGTCGTGCAGCTGCGGATTAATTCTTGGGCAGATTTTTCTGCTTCACTACCTCTTTTGTAGGTGCCAAAAATAAGTGCTGATTGTGCCAAGTTGTGTCTTTATCACCTGTCAAAGATCTCAGTGCACTGTCGTATGGCATCCAAGGTACATATGCATTTATCTTTGCCTCTACTTTTCTCATTGCACTCTATTTATAAAGCTTTTCTTTCTTCCATTGGCCTTTGTCATATGTTGTATGAAATAACCTTGAAGTCTATGGTGATGTTTCTATTAATAATTTTTTTCTCATTTGCCTTTTCAAATGTGGTGACTTTTTTAAACCACCTAAAATTTTGAAACCAAATAAATGAGTCTACATTATTTTCACTGCCACTTAGCTATCTTTTGCTTTTAGAGCTTATCAAAGCACAGCTAAAGGGAAAAATTAAAAAGAGGGAAAGAGTAAATTTTGGACCCTCTCCAGAGTCCTTCCTAAAGCTCGAAGAGACAATGTTGGCCACTCCTGTGATTCATATTTTGGAAGTATTCTGACTCAGTGCAACTGGTAAATATTAAGTATATGCTTTTGCGGATTAAATCTTGGCTCTTGGTCCAACATGACTTAATCATCATTTGGATTGGCTTGTTTGTGAAACATCTAAATAAAGAAAAACACAGCATTATATGCTGGGATAAAAACCTCAGGATCACTGGTGGTTGTCTTTTTAAGTGACAGATTTAAAGAGATTTTGTTTGCATTCATATTTGCAAATGGAGTGAAAGGTATAAATATATTTCATACTATAATTTTATAGAGATGCATCAGCCTTTTGCAATTATTTTCTGTATCTACATCACTAAAAAATATACTGTATAATAAGATATCCCTGTCTTTCTAATATTATGAGATTCATACATAAGCATTCTAAAGTGAAAATCACTTTTTTTTTGCAATAAATGACAGAAAGTCATTTTGATTATACAATTCAAATAGAGATAAAAATAAATAATACAAGAACTGAAGTCTATTTTTTTCAGATCATTAACTTTTAATTATCTAAGATGTTCAGTCACTATAAATGAATTAAAATATAATTTATATCTGGATAATTGGTAATATCAAAGGTAGACTTCTTCATTAAAAGTCAGTAGGTGAGATGAGATGTATTCTTTTTTTCTATATTAGGGTAGAACACTAATTTTCCTGCTGTGCATGAGGAAAGAAAATATTGACATATATTATTTTTGCTTCTATTTGCACACATATTAAATTGATACACTTTTTAAGGAAAACTAGATTTTAAGTATTACAATCTGTAATTGCAAAACTCAGCTGTCACTTAGAAAGTAGCTTCTATTAGGAATGACAAAGCAGAATTGGTACCAAAGGTTACCTGATTTTGATGAATATGTTTTGAAGGTTGGCTCTACTTACTCCACAGAACACTGCCAGAAATAGAAGACTTGCACAATGTCCTATGGAGAAGACTGCCAGAGAAGATGCTGGGCCAAGAGATTTCACCTGGCATGTGCCAATGACCAGGACATACACCCAGTGCACTTGGTGCATTTTTTGAAATTAGAATCATGCTCTATGAACTACAGAAAGGACAAGCATATAGAGATTTTAAAAACAAAATCTATACATATATGTGTATACATGTATGCACGTATCTATGCATGCATACACACTGCAATTTTGCAAGTTATATCAATACTATATTTTACTATATTTGGTAATGATCAAAATTTTTCTTTCTTTGAGTTAAGTCTCTTTGAAACATTTCCATTTCATTTCATACATTTGTGGTAGACTCCTATTTGGAAAAGAGAGCATTGGGAAACAAGCCCAAACCTGTATTTTTTTTTGATCTACGAGGACTCCGCCAAAGGCTTCTAGCTCTACCCATGGGGTGGTTCTTTTTTATTCATCACCATCACCTTGGAGGACTATAAGGGTCTTGCTATATCCTTTTTACTTTTGGGCCCAAAGGTTGATTTAAGGCTTGGACACAAAAATATTTCTTAGTCCAGGTTGTGATTTCTTTGGAAATAAACCCCCCTCGAAACTTAGGACACTGTGAAGTTATTTTCTGCCAGCCAGTTTTATGTGCCAGTAACTACATCCAAAGTTTTTTCTAGACATAATTCCCAAGCATGATTTCTGTCTTTCATTCTCATTCTTTATTTTCCCCTTTCTATCTCTTTTTCTTCTCCACTTCCTACTCCTTTTTCTCCCCCTTTTAAATGGCAGACAATTTTGAAAAAGTCCTTTTGAGGGGAAAGGTAACCACCTTAATCTGATCATCTGATCTTTGCTGCAGAACTCAGTACCTGGATCAACTGGGCAATATTACTGGGCCTTTGGCACTCAAGTTGTTTTTTTGAGTTTTACCTACTACTTGACTTCTGTCAATCATCTTTTCCAAACTCTCAAGCCCTCGATTGCACCATAAAAGCCAGCCAATCATTGCCTGAGTTCATCTTTCTCTTGTAAAGGTTTGTGGGAGGCAGCCAAGTGTAACCAATACACATTCTGATTCTTTCCAGCCACTTCCTCGAAAATCACAGGTCTAGTTGTCACGCAGTCTTACTTCTAATGTATCTCAGGCATCCAGTGTTTAAATGTTTCTCATGGTCAAGCAGAGGGCTCCAGCCACAAGGCCTATTGTATTTCTGTCCTCACCATCTGTGGCCAACCTAATAAGATGATGCTGCACTTTCAGGTTTTTTCACACCAATTTATGTTTTATGGTAGTTAATGCTAGTTAGTAAAATATCAGCTCCAATATTGCACTGAATCAACAAAATGGAACTTAACTGTCTTGCATATAAAGTTCAGTTGATAGCAGAAAGGGGGATGAGGGTTTTGTTTCTCATAGTCAGTGACTCAGGCTCCTTCCAACTCCCAGAGTCTGTCTTTTACTGGATCTTGTGCATCTGTTTGAGAGATAGGGAGATAAGTATGGATGATACGTGGGAGATTTTTATGACCCAGTACAAGAAATGACATGTATTTAAAAACTTTTTTTTTATTTCTATTGGCTAAAATGCAGGCATATGGCCACACCTCACTACAAGGAGCTCTATGTGTCCAGAGAAAAAGGAATGGATTATATGTACAGTTAGTAAGTCTCTGATGCAAGTAACAATCAACATTTATTTTTTTAATTAGAGTTCAAATTATCTGTAAAATATTTATCTTTTAAGTCATAGATTTCTGATAAATTAAATTGCTTTTCTTAAAAAGGCAAGGTTTTTCCTTGTCTATAACTTCAATGTTTCAGCATTACAATTAATCACTTAAAACAGAGGTAGGCAAGGTATGCCCCACGGGTTGGCAGCTAATCATGGTAAATAACATTTTATTGATATTTAGCCTTTCCTATTTGTTTACATATTTTCTATGGCTGCTTTCACAATACAAAAAAAGTGTTGATTAGTTCCAACAGAAATCTTACTTTAAGAAAAGCTTGGTGACTCCCGAAAAATTCAAAATCAGCTTTGCATATATCTACTTAGAACAGTGAATGAAAAAATACTGTTTTTTCTATAAATGATCTTTTTATTGATCTCAAGCCAATTTCAATAATATTTTATTTAAGGAAGTGAATGATGATTTACTTTTTTTTTAACTTGATGGCATCATTTTCAATACCTGATCATGAAGAATCAAATACTTCATGTAGGAAATGGCATTTAATTATAAAATCAATGTGATTTTGGCAAACTTCCAGACATGAACCTCCTTTCTATATCTTTCTCTACTTGAGTAAGATGCAGTAAAACAGAGAAATATTTTTAAAATATATATTGCAATACTAAAAACTGATGCTCAATATTTGGACAATGAAAAACCTGAAATGTTCAATATATCATGGAATGGTCAGTGAATTAGGAGTTCATTTTATAATATGATATTATATTTATATAATATCATTATATTATTTAATGATAATACTAAGTTTACATTAATTTTTTTTCAATCTCAGGATTCCAATGTGTATACATCATCCTTGGTTTATAATTCTGAAAAATGACAGATCAATGTCACCACATAGGTAAGCTACTGAATGAGATGTGGTACCATGACATCTGACTCATATCCATTATGGTTTCCAATGTGACACAGCTATTTTCAGATTAACTAGTCTATGGGTTTTCAGGTAATTTCCCAAACAGCCTCAACACTTCCATATATTGTTGTTTTACCCTTTGTAGTCAAATGCTCTACCCCTGAGCTACATCCCCATGTTTTACCCTTTGATAAAATGAAAAACTGCCTTTGCATTGAGCTAGGTGTTTTACATTCCTTATTTCTGCTGTCCTCAACCCCAGGACTGCACCCAGGGTACTGGTCTGTGGCCTATTAGGGACTGGGCTGCAGAGCTCCACCAGTCCCCACCCCTATCCGTGGAAAAATTGCCTTCCATGAAACTTAGGAACCAGAGGGCTGCACAGACTTAGGAATCAGGGGGCCCCACAGACTTAGGAACGAGAACGCTAAAGGTGAGTGGCAGGCCAGTAATGGATGGAAGCTTCATCTGTATTTACAGCCACTCCTCACTCGCATCACCTCCTGAGCTCCGCACCCCCTCCCCGACCTGCGGAAAAATTGTCTTCTATGAAACCGGTCCCTGGTGCCAAAAAGGTTGGGCATGGCTCTTAACAATATTTAACTTGTGCATCAGTATCATTATTATATTGACGAAAAAAAAAATCAAAGAACCTAAATAACTTTCCTAAGCTTCCACACACACACACAAAAAGTTCTTAAATTTATCATTTTCATTAACTATAGTTTTTTGTATTAACAAGTGTTTTGAAGGGAACAAAGAAGAAAGTGTGATGTATAGATGGGTAGAGTGGGAGGAGTCCTAAAAAAAATGATGAATGTCGAAAGCCTCTCTGAAAAGGTGATATTTATGTTAACACCCAAAGTGAGGAGTCAGTTATGAGAAATTCTTTTTTTTTTTCACAAAAGAAGTAATAGCAAGTGTAAAGATTTTAAAAAGAGAAATGAATGGTGTTCTTCCTTTTTGCTGAACAATATTCTAGTTGCCATCTCTCTTTTTTGCTGTTAAACACATGTATTAAGTTCTTAATTTCAGAAATTTTACTTTTTGGCCCCAAACATTCATCTATTCCTTTTTAGATGTCAAATCTCTGGTAAAATTTTTTAGCATTTCATCTATTTTAGGTCATTTTTTTTTTTAACATTTTAAAGTTACAGTAAAGTTTGTTTCTGATAACTCTGAAATCCTGATCACTGTAGCTTATTTCTATTCTCTACGCTTTTTCTCTAGGATTTTGATAATCTATATCTGTGTCTTATTATGCCTGGCAATTTTTAATTGAGTGATAATCATTATGTTGAAAATATTCTAGAGACTCTGAACGATGTCACCTTTCTTTGGGGAAATTCAATATTCATCTGTTAGGTGGGTGGCATATGGACAGATCACCTTGATTCAATTTAAGACAGATTTTTCTAGCGGTTTCAGCTTTTGGCAGATTTAATCTACGTCTACTTCTGCTTGGCTCTTAGAACTACAGCAATAAATTTCCAGCGGTCTCAAGTGAAAGGCTGGTGTCTTTCATGTCTCCTCTTTCTTGGTGGACAGGAAGGTCCATTTCTTATCACCACTAAAATGTTAAAAAGCTCTGTTTAGTTTTTCAGCCTTTATCAATAATTTTCCTCCTAATTTTTGACTTTTGCCCCTTCATTCAACGATTAGAAATTGGCAAAGACTTGAAGAGAAAGGTACCTAAAATGTCACTTCATTTTTCTAGGATTTACTTTTCTCCCAACTTGGCTTCTCAATTTCCTGCTGCCATGGTAACCATGACTTCTAATATTTTTCCCTTTTCATTTCAATGAGTCCCCCCGACACAAAAAAAAAAAATCTGTGATGCTGCTTTCTGTTTCGTCTCTATGTCCTGCTCTAGGAGTTTGCAAAGGTCCAAAGTGCAAAAAAAAAAAAAAAAAAAATCTGTGGTAATGTAGAACTTTCTTTCTTTATTGCATTTCCCTTCTATTTAAGACCTTGGCCCCTCAAATCCTGTCTTCCTTGTCTGCTCCAAGTCTTCCAAACTGTTTGCTGGTTTGTTTTAATTTTAGCCAGGTTTAATAGTTTCTTGGCAGAAGAGTCTGTCTGATACAAGTTAATCATAGATGGAAGCAGAGGACAGGAAGGTGACTCTAGGTTTGAATTTCCTGTCTACAGTAATAAATATGTTTTCATAGGCATTTAAAAAATCTCTAAATATAGGTTTTCTTTGCTATGAATGAGTATAATGATGATGGTTTTTGAGATGATTTTTATATATAAATATACATTTATATAGTTATGCACCACATAACAATGTTTCAATCAACAACCACTGTATATACAACAGTGGTCCCATAAGATTATAATGAAACTAAAAATTCCTATTGCCTAGTGATGCTGCATTACCTTTTCTATTTAGATATGTTTAGATAGACAAACACCTACCATTGTATAGCAATTGCCTACAGTATTCAGCATGGTACCATCCTGTACAGGTTTGTAGCCTAGGAGCAATAGGCTATATCTTATAGCTTAGGTGTGTAGTAGGCTATACCTTCTAGGATTGTGTAAGTACACTCTATGATGTTTGCACTGTGAAAAAAATCATTTCACAATTCATTTCTTGGAAATATCCTGGTCATTAAGTGATGCATGTCTCTCTCTCTCTCTCTCTATATATATATATATATCTTAGCAGAGAACCTAGCATATAATAATCAAGCAAGAAATATTGGTTCTTTCCTCTTCTCTAGTTTTATTCAAAGGTCATATTTTTGACTGTTCAGTGATCCATATTTATCAGATCAGTGACATTTCCAAGATATATGTAATAAGGTTGTGATGATAATAGAGAAGAAATAAATATGCATAAAGTATAGCATGCATAGATATATCCCAATAAATACATTTTATCTGCATATCAGATACCTTCCCAAATATTCAATTTTTCATACATTTTTATTATTTTTTATTATGATATGCTTAGAATGACTTAACTTTAAAAAACAGAACAAATAAATAAAAGATTATGCAATAATATGACTTAATTTTATTTTATTAAGATGTTCAACACTTGGTGAAGAGAAAAAGATATGCATTGATTGCCTTTGTATGTGCTAAAATCTATATAAAATGGATGAAATGAAATAAGCTAGATTTTGTGAAAATGTATATATATTTTGAATGCATTTATAGTGTTTCCTACCAAGTAGTCAAAAAAAATTGTTGATGCTTTCATCATTCACATGAATATATATTTATATTCATTTGTTTAATGAATTCACCATTTTATTTATTATCCTGCAAATTCTTTTCAAAGACATAAATTTATAGTCATTGATAATCATCTCTTTACTGTTTTTCATTGTGAATTTCCAAAATTAGTCCTATGGATTAATTTTCATGGTAGCTGGTTGCTTATCATTCCTCCTTTCCAGTGCTAGCAGCCCAGCAGATCAATGAGAAACTCATTGCCTTGAAAGAGATTAGGTGATAGGTTTGTCTGAACCATTTGCTCCGGTCAAGAAATGTGTAAAGTTAATAGATTGTTCTCAAAATTCAATCCAAGAATTGAACAATTTAATCATTACATCCTTTATTTTCTTTTGAGAGAATATGAACTAAATATAAATCCAGAAAATAACTTAATAAAAAGGAATTCAGGGAGCCATAAGCCACAGAGAAACAAAGCAGCTCAGATACAGGTCAAAAGTTCACTTTTCCCCATAGACAATGGATATTAAGTAAAGTGATCATTGGGTTTGATCAAATCACACCAATCACCCTAGATGAGGCACTCCCTTACACTCCCCTGCCACGGCCTTGGGTTAGCATTGCTGAAAATGTAGTTTAACCCAAGTGAAGAGAGTGGTCTGTTATACACACAGTAATAGCTAATAAACCCAGTAGGAGCAATCTTTAGAATTTTGCATTTTCTGGACCAATAAAATTCTATTTTTTTTATTTCCTTTTTCATTTATTGCCTGCTTCTCCATGGGTTGGATGGACCAATAAAATTCTAAACAATTTTTTAAAACTGACAAATTTTTATTTTGTCAAAGAAGGAAAATCTTTCAAAAAAACCATTAAAAACATTTATAACCGTAATCATTTCAGAAAAGTAAGTATATTTTGAAAACAAAATGAAGAGGAATGCAATTTAAAAAACAAATTATCTTAAGAAAAAATAAAGCTGTTGGAAGTCTTGCATATGCATGCACACACACACACGTGCAGAGGTACATCCATATTACCACTGAAACAAGAGCAGAGAGCTGCCTCTGAGCACTGACTTGACAGAATACCTGTTGCAGGACCTTTTTTGCATGCTCCTCTGGGACAATGGGGTGCTATTATTTTATTATTTCATTTAACTCTCTTTACCACCATAAAAGTTTTGATAATTTATGTACTATCTTCCAACTTCTTCACTGAATCTCTTCAAGCTATTATTCTATCATGAGTGTGCTTTATTTCTGTTTAACATTGAGCATTAATATGTAGCATTTTTAAATTGAAGATAAGTGTGTGTTTGAAAATGGACAAGAGATGATAAAGTCAGTCCTCCTTTTATCTCTTAAGCCTTTGAGCTTGTTTTCTAATCCACTGATATGAATATGTGGTCGGTCTTTTAACCAGTTTCTGTGATTGTGTAATACAAGAAGTGCTGATTCAATGCTTACACAAGAAGTTGCTGTGTGAGAAACACGTAGGTCGTACTTCAGGAAATTATTTAGCAGAATAACACCCAAAATGAAAACACTCATTAAATAAAGCACTGGATTCTAAATCTGCTTCAATCGGACATTCACTTAGCACCTATGAAATAAGACTATTAACTTTTGTTGTTAGTGGAGATGTGTTAAAATATTTGAATTAGTTACTAGCACTAAAAAATTGGGAACTTTCACTTAAAATGCCAGATTCCAGCCGTCTTTGGGAAAATCCACGGTGATGGTCCACGCTGGGCCTCCACGACTGCACAGCGACACCCGGAGGGGCGGCAGTTGCCCCTGTGTTCCAGGCTTTAGTCTCTGGTCCCACAGCACCCACCAGTCCGGGGATCTTTTCCATAAGCTTCGTCCCTGGGCACCAGGGTTTGCCCTGAGTGGGGGGGCATCCCGCCGAGCGTGTTCCAAAAGCCTGATCTTTGCAGCCTCTAGAGTCTTAGCAGGTAAGTCGACTCCAAGGAGGAGGGTTTTTCTCTTTACCTTGCTGCTTCCAGAGCATGTGGACCATAAATGTGTCATGAATAAGCGGGGCAGATAAGAGGGTGGGGGCTGGAAGCAAGATGAGATAGCCTCCCTTTTTCTTTCTCACTGGCTCTGGAGCTCGCTGGGTCCAGTCAGGACTCCTGCACAGAGATTTTGGCCCTTCAGGTTCATCCCCTCTAAACACACTTCCCCCCCCACCCAAGACCCTTCTGCGCGCCATATGGACCCTAGGGAATCCCAGAATCCTAACCTCTCTGACAGGGAGGAAGTCTGGGGCAGGACAAGGACAGAGCTTGAGGCCAGCGCTGTCCTGGGGGTCCCATTTTTCTTCTCGTAGGCGTGACCTTGAGCAATCCCGGAGCCTCAATCCACTGAACACAGGGAAGTACCTACTCTTGCTGAGTGTCTGGGCAAACTTGAGGAAATGACAGAAAGCGGGTGGGACATGCCCCGCGACCCCGAGCCGAGGGCCGAGTGGATGGTTATCAAAGAATCTATTTTCCATGACCTCCAGGACCCTAGACAATTTTCTTAACTTCCCAGTGGTGCCTCAGTCACCTTGTCTGTGAAATGGAAATGGTGATGGCCCCCCTCTCCCAGGGCTTTTGTGAGGCCTAAGGGACCAGGCCTATGGTGAAGCAGCAGTGCTTGGCACATAGTAAACACTCCATAGCTGCTGGTTAACCCCGTGAGGGCTGAAGGAGAAGACCAAAGCTGCCTGACACCATGCATGGACTCCAGGGACGAAAGTATCCCTCCTCCCTTTGGTTTCTGAGGCGGGTGGTCTGACCTCTCAACCCTGCTGTGGCCCTGAAGAAAAGGTCTCAGGGTTCCAACACTTGCCGACTCAGTAGGTCAGGCTGGAACAAGAGTATAAGGATGGTCAGAGAGCAGCCAGTGAAGATCCTCTAATGCACCTCTGGAGCCAGAATGGACAGAGTCGGGATCTGTGTTCTCCTCTGCCCAGGAACAGGGCATAATCTGCATGGAATATTAACAAAAACTGATTAAAAAACACAGTATTTTTCTAAAAAAATGGGCACAGTAAGGGCTGCATTTTCTAACATACAAGATCATATGTCTGAAACCCAAAACAACCATATAGTAAGCACTTGAGTTAAAGAAGAAACCATAGGGAAATATAGAAAGGAAATATTTATACATATTCCAAATTGATTTAAGAAGAATTTTAAAACATATTATAAAATTTATGTCTAAGAACAAAAGTAGCTTAATTAACTTCTAAAAATAAAAGTGAAGGCCGGGCGCGGTGGCTCACGCCTGTAATCCTAGCACACTAGGAGGCCGAGGTGGGCGGATCGTTTGAGCTCAGGAGTTCGAGACCAGCCTGAGCAAAAGCGAGACCCCATCTCTACTAAAAATAGAAAGAAATTATATGGACAGCTAAAAATATATATAGAAAAAAAAATTAGCCGGGCATGGTGGTGCATGCCTGTAGTCCCAGCTACTTGGGAGGCTGAGACAGGAGGATCGCTTGAGCTCAGGAGTTTGAGGTTGATGTGAGCTAGGCTGATGCCACGGCACTCACTCTAGCCTGGGCAACAGAGTGAGACTCTGTCTCAAAAAAAAATAAAATAAAATAAAAAAATAAAAAAAATAAAAGTGAAAAGTCAAAGAGTGATTATCCATCTTATCAGATGTTTATAAAACACATTATAAGTTTTTTATTTTGAGACAATGTAATATTATCCTAGTTGTAATATACACATAGAACAAAATAGATAGTCCAGAGTCAAATTACTGTATAACCAGGGTAACTTGAGGTGCAAATACCACTCATTAAGGAATAGAGTGTTTTGCATATGGTGTGGGGTGATACTGGTACACTAATTGGAGCAAAAAGAAGTTAATTTCTTAAATAAGACAAAGGTGAACCCTAATGGATTAAGTGAAAATAAAGTTATCAAATTTAATGAAGGGCATGCAGGAGAATATTTTTGTGCATTTGTATTAGAGAAAGTTCTTGTTAAAAAGATCCAAGAACACAAATCATATAAAAAATGGATTTTGTTACATTAAAAATAGTTTTTATAAATAATCACCAAATTTAAACTTTTCCTAAATATCCCTGGAGAGGATTTTTGCATGATTATTAATTATAAGTTATCATTAATTATTAGGTATTATTAATATCTAAAATACTAAAGGGACTTGTAAGATAAACAATAATAAAATCAAAAGACAGGAAACACATTAGAACAATAGTTAAATGTTTGACTAAGTGACATGCAGAAAGAAAACTGAAAGGTTAATAGATATTTGGAGAGATTCTGATGAGTAAATAGAGCCATACGATTAAAACATTAAGGAGTATGTGCTTTCCAGCTCAGATTAGCCCAAAATATTCAGGTTGGTCAGGTAGTAATTATTGGTGAGAATATGACAAAAATATTCAATTTTGGTACAGTAGAAACTAGAGTGGTCATTCTGGACAAATATATAATACTTGATGAGATTAATATTCACCCAGACCAACTAAAAACTTCCACTCTTCATAAATTAACTGCCATAAAGTCCACAAGAGAAGCTTTTTAAGGACATTCTTTGCAGCATTGATTGCGGTATTAGGGATCTGAAGACAATGTAGGTGGCTGCCACTAAGAAAATAAATATGTAAATAGTTGTGGATCCAAACTATAGCATACATTACAGCAGTATACCTATAGCAACAGGGACAATCTCTATTTTAGAGACCAATGGAAGTGGTTAAGAGAATAAAATCTACACACAGTAACATTTATGTAAATCAAAAATTTTTTGACAGCACTGTTTATTTTACAAAGATATACACATAGGCCATCGTTGTTATTTTTGCTCTCAGATCCATTCCCCATCCTTCACCCGTAGGGTTTATTTCCATAGGTCCCTTGCCAACTACTTCTAGTGAGGTTGGCTTATGGAAGTTCTGGTTGGAGTTGGTGAGGAAGAGAAAGGGAATCAGAGCATTATTTCCCTTCTCACCTCTCTCCTCCTTTCTCCTCCTCTCCCTGTCTTCCCACTCCTCCCCTTGCCTTCCCTCCTCTTTCTGTCCATCTTTTCTTTGTTTTGTGTGGACATTTTCAACAGTTGCCATATCTTCTTCATGGTTGCAACTTTTTACTAGAAAGGCCCTATTTCTGTGGCCCCCAACTGCTCCAGAACAGTTCTTAACATGGTTCTAGAACCTGCCAGGTTTCCCTGATGTCTGGATTTTGGTGAATATCACCTCTTTTCCAGTGTCATTCCAGTCCTTTTGTGATCTCTTATTGTCCTCTTCCCTAACGGTCTCCTCCTGTTAATTTCTGGCTTACTTCTCCATCCTGTTTGTTTCCTCAACTTTTTACCACTGGGTTAATTAATTCTGTATGTCAAATTTCTTACCTAGAACACTAGAGTGTTTTCTGTTTTCTGATTGGAATCTGCTGATATAGTATCTCATATGGGGAGTGGTCTTGGGCAACAGACCCTAAAAATGGGGTCCTGAGGTTGGGAGGCTCATCTGCTCAACCTAATATGGTGATAATGTCTTTGAAGACGGAAACTGAAATGCTAATAACCTGTGACAGACAGAGGTATTATAAGCAGAGGTGCTTGAGGTTAAATGCTGGTTGGAAGGAAGTATTTGGAGGATAAAAGCCTGAACATATCCATCACGGTAACAGTGACGGCTACAAGGACGGTAGCTGTTTCTGATTGTGATCAAGGGTTTACAGAAAGAAAAGAAAAAGTTCAGGTCTACGTTATCTTCCCTGCAATCTGTCACAGTATGGTATTCAGTGACTTTAATTATCAGCACATTCCACAGAACATCATATAGGTCAATAATATTGATGATATTCAGTTTCTTCCTGAGCAAGTAGCAATTACCCCAGATGCCTTAATAAGATACATGGAGTCAGAGGTTGGGAGAAAATCACAATGAACATCTAAATTCCTGACACTTAGGTGATGTCTATGTGGGTTTAGTAGGCTGGAACATGTTGAGATTTCCCCTCTGGACTGAAAGATCACTTTTGATTTTGGAGGTAAGTTATACCATATTTGCTGTGCTGATCCAAGGAATTTACTGAATGATGTGAAAGTTTCCTGCTGTTGCCTGACTGTGTTTGCTTCATTCAGTATTTGTTGTATGTTGGGCTTATCATTGATAAAGCAATTCCATGACAGGAAATTCCCTCTGTTTTAAACACTAAAGTAGCTTCTATTTTCTTGAATAGCCACTGACATATACACATCCAAAGACATGATCTGTACAAATTATGGTAAGTTGCTACACGGGAGATAAAAACTACAGAAAGTATCAAGGTAGAAGAGGAGGCTATAAAATGATACAAAAGATGGAATTTGAAGAGAATGTACTATAAATGAAAGTATATAGTTAATTCTGATCATCTTAAATAGAAACAAGTGTATACATAAAACTAAGATCATGTGACCTATTAAAGTTAAAATATAGTCATTGTGGCAAAATTAGGACTAAAACTCTCATCTCTCATCTTGTAAGCTATTTCAATGACACTACCATTTCATACTTGTTTTCATGCTTTAATTTTTATTCTACTATCATTTAGAGCCTCTTTCAGAGCAAAAAAAAAAAAAAAATAGGATATATCAAAATGCATACAGGAAAGCAAAGAGTCCTGAGGGTGGGAATTGTACACTTGGAGGAGGGTAGTTATTATAAGAATTTCCATTAAAAACACAGTGTTAGATTTTTCACCCAAAGTTCTGTGGTTTATTTTTCTGTCTTTGGGAATTTCACAAACAACTTGCAAAGTTCTAGCCAAACCTTTGAGGTTTGCCTTTCCATAAGTGTATGGAACAAGCCAAGGACTGTAACCGTAGCCAAATGAAACAATGCAAACCACAAGACCTGCTGGCCTTGCTCCTCTTTCCTTTACTTGAGTTTGAGCCTCTGGAGAGGAAACCACCTGAGTTGCATTTGTATATGGTTAAAGCTCTTGAGAGTGAAGCCTTCTAACTAATGGTTCCTATTTAACTTGAAATAAAGGGATAGAAGTGCTGAATACTAAAAAAACAGAAACATTTCTGTTCCTACCATTCATGTTGTTTTATTTATTTATTGTCTTAATTACTCACATTTAAAAGGAGCCTCTGTCGAGGTGCATGCAGCCCAGTGTGCTTCTATTTCCAAGAGTTCTGGAGGGCACAGTGATACATACCTACTCAGAAAACCCTTAAAGAAATGGAATCTGCTGGGTCCCACTTAAAAATGTATTTTAAGTTTTCTTTCTTATTCTCTCATAAACCTCTAGTATCTTATTCAGTAAAAGTTTATTTTTAACTCTCTGGCTCAATTTACCACCCTAGGCAGGGCTATGTTATATACTCCATTTGTTTTCTTTGTCTCTAGCATGTTAGTGTCATGCTCTATTCAGGTCCCAGTCCTTATTACATTGTATTGAAAATTCAACTTAAAGACTTATTAAGCAATATAATCTTTGGAACCTGATTGCTGGAGTTACTTAAACTTTCGGTGTCTCAATTTCATTACCCACTTTATTCTTCATAGGATTGTTGTTAGGTTAAATGAGTGAATGCATATAAAATGCTTACAACAGTGCCAGGCACATTGGAAATACTCAATGAATATTCATTGCTAGTAGTAGTAGTAGCAGTATGTTAGGTATTGGAACATGAAAAAAATGGAAAACTCTGAGTAACCTTAAGAAACAGCTAAAACTTATAATTGACAGTGTCATTGTGTTTGAGATAAAAAAACTAAAGATAAGTAGATAAACTCCAAAGTTGATTCTTCTTGCACTCAGTAGAGAAGAGCACTTGGAGAGCTGGGTACATTTATTCACTAACCTATTTAATTATTCATTTATTCTTTCAGTAATTATTGAGTTCCCTACAGTTCCTGTGCATGCTGGCCAGGGTAATTCTAGCTGCTGCAACAAATAAATTCCAAAATTTTAGTGCCTTAACAAAATGCAATTTTAATTCAGGCTCATGCAACAGTCCAATGTGGATGCCCCTGGTTGGAACACAGCTTTCCTCTACATGGTGGTTTAGGGACCCAGATTCCTTCCATCTTGTGGGTCTACTATCACTCAGGGCCTCAAAATACCAAGCCTCTCACCACAGATGGAATAGAAAAGGATAGATAAGACAAATTGCTTTTTAATTGCTTTGTTCTGGAAGTGACAAATACCACATTTTCCAGATAAGACCATATCCAGATGCAAGAGGAATTGGGGAAATATAGACCCACCCTGATTGGTTAGCTGCTTATAAAAACCAACTCTATCCTATTGAAGAGAGAGAGTAAATTTTGTTGTATGGTTAGTCATCTCTTCTGCGCTGGAATACAGAGATGAATATGAGACCTGCTCTCATTTATCAAGGGAATAGTGGAGGCAAAAGCTGGAAACCAAGAGACAGGATTCTCCATTATGCCTGGGAAGGTCAAGCAATGCTCGAGAGAGGATGTGGACACCACAGTTGCCTCTTGAATGAGCACAGGTTAACATTGTAAAAGGAAGGATGTCATTCTAAAAAGGGGCTATGATTTGCAGAGATACTGAGGCCAAGTACCTCCATAAGGCTGGAGCATAAGTGTGCAGAGCCCAGAAGATGAACAATGTGTTCAATGAAACAATGTTTGTTAAAAAAAATTAGTTAAAACATAAACTAATTTGTAGACGAATGACACTGAAGACAGGATGCAATACATTTGAAGATATTAAAGACTCTGAAGCTAGTTAACAGATGAAAAAACATAAGTGAAAGGATGTGGACATGGTAAATTCTGCAGGAAATTCAAAGGAGTTTTGATGTTTTACTTGCTTTATGGTTACTCGCCCTTTCTACATGTGATTTCTCCCCTTTTTGCCTGTTTCACAAGGCAAACAAAAACAAACAAAATTCAGTTGAAAATTTGATGAATTTTTAGAGAACTAGAAATTACTTTTTATTCCTTTATGAATTATATTTGCAAATCAATAAGAATGAAAGTCAAAATATACATACAGAGCACTATACTTTGCATGGTGAAATAAGGATCATGCTGAAGGCTCAAAGTTTTAACAGATTTAAATGCCCACACACACTCACTTGCATACACACACTTGTATACACCCATACAGTCTATTACATGGGGATCAAAGTCAATTAAAATTGAGTATAAAGAAAAGAAACATTTAGCCCTATTTGTCTTTCTTCTGACCACTTACTTCCCATAGTTAATGTCCTAGTGACTGTAAATCCGTGAGGAGATTTAGCTTACATATGAGTAACCATCATCCGCTCAGTATTTTCTGGGAACTTGGCTGCCATTTGGGTTCATCAAATATTTGAGGGTTATTTTTAACGTCTCTAGGCAGTTCAGTGCCAAGCTATCCTCGGCCTAGTAAACTTACCCATGATTCTTAAGTAGCTTTTTTTTCCTAGAGAAATTGAATCTGCCTGTTTCTAATCCATTTAAAGTTAGATCATCAGAATATACTTTTTTAAAAGCAATCCAAAATCCTTGTGAGAGAGTTTCTTCATTTTTACCTCCATTAAGTGATGATGTCTCATTTCTTAAACTTCAAGTTTGCTGCAAAGCTAGAAACCCCTTAGAAACTGATTTTAAAAGTTGGCAGTCTCTATTTTCTTATCCCTAAGGCATTTAGTAGGTGCTTTGAAAGTTTCTTTTTGAGTAAGTTTTCAGGACATTGCTTGGAGTTTACTCATGTAGGACTGACTTCCTTCCTTTCCACCAAGCCACAATTCTTCCACCATTTGGAGCCTCTGCTGAATTCAAAGGAAGCTACTCAGGTGGAATGACATGATTGCTTCATAAGAAAAAGCTTGGGGAAGATATTTCCAATTTTCTGTCCAATATGATCTTAGACTCTTCTTCAAGCAAGACTGTGTTCTAAATCACTTCCTGCCACAAGAATTCTGAATTTCATTGTACTTTTCCTTGTGTACTGTTTGCTATCACAATCAATCCTCTGTCAAAATGACCCTTTTTGAGTCTCTATTTTATATATTTTCCTTATGGAAATCCAAAGAAATTAATGGTACTTGCCCAATCACCCTGTAAACGTTTATATTAATCATAATTAAGTCATTTTATTTGATGTTATATGATTTGTTAGTTTATTGGTATTATAAGTAAAAAGAGAAGATTAATTTTTTTATCAACATTACCTCAAAGGAATTATATTATTGCCTATCACTAACTCCACTTATTCACTGAAAAATTACATGCCTTTAATGTTTCAGAAATAATTTTAGGTTCTATGATAAATACTAAGATGAACACGACAAGACCATTAGTATACGATGTTAAACTTATCACTAACCAAGCGTATTGTGTCTATGTGAGTTCCATATCATTAATGGGCCTTCAAGGGAAATCTCTAAGTATTTCAAATGATAATCACTGACATTGTATTTTAGATTATTTAAGAGGGTTTGTGATGCATGAAAAGTTGATATATCCTAATGGGACTTTCAGATTAAAGTGATTCAATAAAGTGGACTTTTGGGTCATATGATTTTCTTACTGGTCATGCTGCCATGTCTTCATCTCACCCTTGAGCCCCCTCGTCACTCTGATCTGCATCTCTCCCTTTAATCGCCTTCCTTCCCGTTCCCCCAACTGCAATGGGTCTATTGCACCTCCTCTGGTAGCCTTTATTTCCACAAACAGATTTATATTGTAGCATATTTCATTCATCTTATACCAAATCCTAGGGATACTTCTTCCTTTTCTTCCTACTGAAAGTCTCAGCAACTCTCAACCCTGTTGATTACATTGCCATCATAAAACCCTCTTTCTTTCTGCAACAACTCGGTGCTGGTTATTTTCCTATCTTCTTGCCTATCATTTCTCAGTCTTTTACATTTGTTCCCCCTCCTACACCTGAGTTTCATTATTTGAGTTCCTTATGATACCTTAATAGAGCAGATACTATTTTCAGTAGTTTATAAATGATGAATCTGAAGATTTTTTATGATTGCCAAATAATATGTGGCACAGCTAGGATTTGACACAAATCTGTTTCCAAAGCTAGTGTTTTTCCAATACACATTTTGCTTTCCTGGGCTATGACTAGGCTGGCTCCAATATTCTCCTCTCTTTTCCTGCTGAAATCATCAGCTATCTTTCCTTTTTTCTTTAGGGCTCTTTCCACCCATGCAAAATCTGAGTTCCACCCATTCAGTTTCTTATGTTTCAGCCCCCTACATGCTTAGTTTTGAATAGCACATAGTCTTTCAAGTTCACCAATTTATTTTTTCTTGTTGTTTGAGGACTTCACTGTAAATCAAATGGCACACCGTGTGATTGTTACAAAGGTTGAAGGATCATATCAAATTCATGAAAAATACAGACAATTGGCTTACATATAAGTTAGTGGTCATATTTTAATGCCAAGATATTATAACCCATATGCTTCTTTATACAAAGGGGTAACTTAAATGTGCTTAATAAATAATTGTTTGATATCCTTGTATTTATTTCCACAAAGCTTTGCAACCAAATGCCCAGCCAATAGAAGTTATGAATTTCAGACATTTATAATTAGCAAGAGGAAAGTTGAGTATAATTAATCTTCACCAACTATCTCAGTTTCCCTGTACACTTCAGCTCTATCACTTAGGAGCTCATTGAGATTTAGGTGTGATTGTACCTAATACATTCCCATACGTGTCTAACACCTCTTCTTAGCAGCCCCAGACTTCCTTATGCACAATCATTTTGGAAAGTGTAGATTTATTCCCTTATGAGCATTTTCAAAAAGGTGCAAACTGAAGTGTAAATGGCATTCATATCACCAAATCAATTGGAATGTAGCTTCTGTTAAGGTGGTTTAGAAAGGGGGGAAAAAAAGGAGTATAATGCCTCAGTCAGTGATAAAGAATTTGAATACAAAATATCTAAGCACTAACATCAAATGCAGACTTAGTTCGGGCAGTTTACTTTGCAGATTTAATCTAGTGAACAGTGGTTTTGGTGTGAGTTAAAGACAGACCTTGGAAATATGGATAAACAAAAAAAATAGGTTGTTACAGATGTACATAGTGTATTCCTGCTAACAATGTGTTTTTGGAAGAGGTAAGTGGGTCTTTGCCCCCGTGACAAATCTGCTCAGTTCTCTCATGCATGCAAGCACAATCTAAGACTAGCTGTGGGAGTAATTTCATTTTCAAATAATTTATTCATTAAATAATCTCTTCCACATCTTATTAAAACCCAATAAGCATGAGAAAAAGAAAAAAAAAAAAACACTGCTATTAGACACTACAATCAATCTCATTGATTTAAAAACCGAGTGGCATCACCACTTCCTCCTACTTTACTACACTGTAAGTCCCTTAAATGAAAGGACTGGGATTTAACAATCTTTTGTTTTCTCTTTGTGTTTCTCACAGAGGTCATATGGTAGTTATAAAATAAATGTTTGTTGTAATAAAAAAGACATACATATTGCTGCTGTTCGGAGATACTGCACAATCACCAAGTTGGGTAAAAGGTTGGAGCAACTAGATAGTTTGCTATCACATGGTTTGAAATTGGAAATAATTATTTTCTTGTTTGTCAGATTAATTTTTTAAATGGCTAAAATGGCTAAGCGTGGGGTTAATTTTGACAGGTAAGTTTTATAGTTTGAATGTACATTAAACATTTGGTTTTAATTGAGGGGTTTTTTTTTTTTTCTTTTTCTCAGGCCACCCAAAACCTTCTTTGTAAGAATATGTTTATGTCTGTATGTTTTTTTCCCTGTCACCATTTGCTGATACAGTATTTAATTTCTTTCATTTATTGCCTAAAGTATAATATTCTGCCAATTGAAAGAGAGCTCATTAAGTATGAAAAAAATATATATTCCAGTTTTCCGTTAGGAAATCCAAAACCTCCATATTCCATTTGGATGCTGCATTTCACTATTTTGTCCCAATTCACTAGTTACAGATGTTTTTAAAAGTGCTGGAAGGCATAAGACCAAGATCTAACAGGAATATGGAAATTAGCTCAGTAGGTATCCCAAATTCTATTTCCCCTTAACCTCCATATTAAACTTACATAAAACCAAAATAACTAGTAAATTCATTCACTTTGGATTTTTTAAATGTATGACAAATGATTGTTCCATTGCCCGATTTTTAAGAAAAAGAGAGAGACAGGGAGAGACAGACACACGTACACAAACACAGAGAGAAAGAGAGAGAGAAAGAGAGAGAGAGAGAGAGACAGCTATAGGAACAGAAACAGAGAGACAGAGAGAGTGTGAGTTTTATTTCTTATCAATTTATTTTCCAAATGTGGAAACCAGCAAAAGCCCTAAAGATGTTTATTGCTGTCTTCATGATTACAGTAACAACTGTAGGCTCCAAGAAGCACATGCTCTAAGAATCTGAGGACCAGGTCATAAAATGACACTCTCTTAAAGTACAAGAATAAATTCAGGGTGAATAGATTAATAATTTGTAGAAGTAACCCAAAGAGATGGTTGCAACTTTGTTGTAAATCAAGAGGCTTGCGATGTAATTAATTTTAATTTATTTAAAGAAATGTACCCTCTCAGGAGCATGTATTCTATTAGTATATGTAATTTGGGGAGAATAAAGTAAAAGAATAAATAGATAGTTTTCTAGTATTATTGAAATGAAACCAAGACAATATTTAAGAGGCATCAGCACTTGAGCCATTAAAATTTGTACTCTACAGAAAAGCAAAGATAATTTTCCAGACTCTACCACAGCCTGAATGAAATATCCCTCAAGACCACACAGATCCCTTTGCCTGGATTGCGTGCTCAGCATATATTTTTATAGTAAGAAAAAGATGCCACAGTGTGCAAATATAATTACTCCAGGCACTGGAGAAGTATGTTAGAAAATTGTATTCTATGTGAAAAAAGTAGTATTTTATTTTATAAACTAAAATTTGTTAAAACAAATAATTCAACAAATATTCATTGAGCTAAGCATATAAAAATGAGTAAGACACATTCACTATATTGAAGAAATTAATAAATATGAAAGAATGGAAAGGAAGGCACAGAGTCAGCTCTACTTCATGATGCTTGTTGATGTCTTTATGATTTAGAGGCAGATAGGAGAGAACATTGCTTCTGCCTGGTTTCATTTGCTGAAGGCTTCCTGCATAAGTGAACATTGCATCTTCAATAGATAACTGGTTTTTCATTAGTTTAGTTAGCATAAATTAGTTTAGTTAAATTTCATAGGCAGTGGGTCACTGATGTTTATCTCTCTCCTTCTCTTTCTCTTTACCTCTCCTTATGTATTTTAATAAAAGCCCTGTGCACTGTAAATGGCTAGTTAAGTAAGAACATGTAATAAATAATTTTGGGTGGGGCCCAAGAAATGTAACCTACATTAAATTGGATGTCTTTAAACTGCCCTATATCCTACCTTAGTACTTTATTGCTGTCAGAAAAAGCCACATAATTGCACGTGGGTGTACAACACATCAGGCAGATGGGAGGGGGGAAGAAGGGATGGATATGTACACACCTAATGGGTGCCGTGTGCACTGTCTGGGGGATGGACACACTTGAAGCTCTGACTTGGGTGGGGTAAAGGCAATATAGGTAACCTAAACATTTGTACTCCCGTAATATGCTGAAATTTAAAAAAAATTAAAAAAACATCAAAAAATGATGTAGGCTTCCTACATTTTATGATGTAGAAGTTTCATTTGGGGGAGGCGAAATAAAGGTAGTGTATAAGTTGCACATATTATTTAAACATCCCTCTAAATTTTCTCTCTTCTCCTAATGTTTCCCAGCTCCCATCTCTTGCCTTTTATCCTTATCCCCTTAATATTTCTCTTGTCAGCCTATATGCACATCCCTATTTATAATCTTCTAATCAATCCAAAATAACAATTTAAAAATTAATCAAAGAATGGTTGACAATTGCGATGGTTTGAATATGTCTCCCAGAACTCAGGAAATTTAATTCCTGGTGTTGGGAGGTGTTTCAATCAGGAGGTCTCTGTCCCCATGGATAGATTAATGTCATTATCAAAAGAGCTCCCAGGAGTGGGTTTGTTCTCTTGCACCCTTTTGCCTTTTGTCATCTACCATGCGAGGATGCAGCAAGAAGCCTCACCAGATGCCAGGACCTTGTTCTTGGACTTCCCAGACTCCCGAACTGTGATAAATAAATTTTTGTTCTTTATAAATTACCCTGTATCTGGTATTCTTGTTATTGCAGCACAAAAAAATGTAAGAGAACAATATTAAAACCTTGCCTTAATTAAAACTTAGACTTTGTATCAGTCAAGCCCAATGTGGGGAGACTTGACTCATATTTATAATTCTCAATGATGATGGAAAAAAGCCTAATTTTTCTCTTTATAGATGTCAGCAAGGAATAATAATGACTTTATTTATGAAATACTCATTACATATCAGCAACTTCAGGTATAATATCACTTGTGATTCTCAAAAATGTCAGAATAGATCTTATCTTCCCTCCCCCTCAACTCAAACATTGGGTATATTCATATACACACTGAAAATAGTTTAATTCGGGAATATTCCCCAATTTCTGAATGTTATAATGTCCAAGGTGGTACCCATTGCTTTAACCACGAAAAGTTAGTGGTTGTTAAAGAGCAGAAAGCTTTCCTAAAGTGACCTCTTAGGACAAAACAGACTTTGAAGATCTGTTTTTTAAAAATTTTATTCCACAAATGATCATTCAAAGCAGACTTTAGAAATGAGTCTGTCAGCAGCCACGAATGGGGCAAGTATTGGTATAGGATATTTTAACCGTAATAAAATGACGAATGTTAAGTTTTAAAAATATTTCCTGAGGCATGAAAACATAAAATTATAATGGAAGGACACTTGCACAGTTACAAAATGTCTATGCTGATATAGTTACACTTTTGGGGTTACTCAAATATGGGTGCAGAAATAAATTATAGGTAAATATAGACATTGGTCATGCAGGTATTTATATATCTACCTGATCAATAAAAATACATATAGATAACTTTGTCAATTGAATCTAGCAAACTTTTAGAAGATCCCATGAAGAACATAGATGTTTAAGACTTTTTTCAGCAACCACCATAGCAGCATCAGGAACCTACATGTTAAGATGTAAGACAAATAAACAGGTATTATAATTGTTTCAGGGTTTCATGATAATCCCTGTGAGAAGAATTCAAATAAATGTCTGAAATAGCCTAGTGTAGATGTTAACATTGAGAAGAAGTAAAACATCCCCTATAACGACTAAGAAAAATATTATTTGCTTATGAGCCATTTCCAATTGGAAACTAATAATGTAAGAATACAAGATAGAAAAATTTAAAAGTAAGTTATGAGGTTTTTAATGTTAAACAGCAAGATATAAAATAATTTCTCTTTACTTCATAAATGTTTGTATTGCAGAGAGAATTTACAGTTTTAAGGAGAATGATTGATGTGTTGAATTTTTTAAAGTTCACATAATTTAGTAATATAACTTCCTTTTCTGTTATGATTTGAAGCATTTTCAGCTGTAATGGCCTTTGAGTCTCTGGTATAAAGGCCTTAGCCAAAGCCGGGAGTTGCCTATAAAGTTCTTTTTGACAGAAACTGGGATGGAATCCAGGCTCATTTCAGCAATATTTGTGGAGAAGAGGATTGAACTCAATATATTTGACCCAAAAGTGCATTTTTAGGGCTTGCACTATATTTATTAAAGCCTTGTGGCAGAACTAGAAGTTATTAAATGGGTGAGAGCTGGCTTATAAAGACACAGTTCTAAGCAGTAATAGTTCAATTCGACATATTTTTACTGATCACCTACCTGGAGTCATATTCCAGGCTGGGAACTCATGGTTATAAAAAAGAAGCAAATAACATCTACAGATTCAGGCAACTCAAAATCTAATAGAGAAAGAAGGCAAATATAAATAACACATGGCACAGTAGGAGAAAAGATTGTAAAAGTGATAGAGAGCAACAAGGAGACATAGATACTGAAAAGATCAGGTCTGCATTCACAAGGGAAGTAGCATTTGAGGTGGGTGCTGATAAAATGGCTCATGACCAGTGTGTGTGGGGGTTGAGGGATAGAATTTCAGCTAAAAAATTAGTAAACACAGAATATACTTGAGGAACTGAAGTTAGCATTTCAGGAAGCAACAGTTCGGCAGATTGTATGATACATGTCTTTAGCAGAAAATTTAGGGGTAAATTATTTGAAACATGATTTAAAAATGATATAACCCATTTGAAATTAATATGGTCATGTCACTGTCATTTATACAACTGTAGTTGGAAAGATATGCTGGCCATATGAGAAGAGAGAGAAAATAGTTAAAGTCACTGCTTCCATACTCACCAGACAAGTGACCCTATGCATTAGTTTCCTACTGCTGCTGAAACAAATGACCACAATTATTGGCTTAAAACACCACAAATTTATTCTTTGACAGTTCAGGAGGTCTGAAGTTCAAAGTGGATCATCAGGGCTGTATTTCATCTGGAGGTGCTAGGGTAGACTGTTTCCTTGCCATTTCCAGCCTTTGAAGGCCATCTATAGTCCGTAGCTCATGGCCCATTCCTCTATCTTCAAAGTCAGCAGCAGAGCATCTTCAAATCTTCCTCCTTTTCTGACTGCTTCTATTATGACATCTTCTCTAACTATGATGCTTTCGTCTCCCTCTTATAAGCACATTTGTAATTATGTTAGGCTTGTCCCAATAATTCAGCATTATTCCATCTCAAAATTCTTTTTTAATTTTTTTTTATTTCAGCATATTATGGGGGTACAAATGTTTAGGTTACATATATTGCCCTTGCCCCACCTGAGTCAGAGCTTCAAGTGTGTCCATCCCCCAGAGACAGTGTGCACTATACCCATTACGTATGTATATATCAATCACCTCCTCCCCCTCCCATCTGCCTGACACCCAATGAATGTTATTACTATACATACACTTAAGTGTTGATCATTTAATAACAATTTGATGGTGAGTACATATGGTGCTTGTTTTTCCATTCTTGTGGTACTTCACTTAGTAGAATGGGTTCCAGCTCTATCCAGGATAATACAAGAGGTGCTATATCACCATTGCTTTTTGCGGTTGAGTAGAACTCCGTGGTATACATATACCACATTTTATTAATCCACTCATGTATTGATGGGCACTTGGGTTGTTTCCACATCTTTACAATTGTGAATTGTGCTGCTATAAACATTCAAGTGCAGATGTCTTTTTTTGTAAAATGTCTTTTGTTCTTTTGGGTAGATGTCCGATAATGGGATTGCTGGATCAAATGGTAGTTCTACTTGTATCTCCTTGGGCTATCTCCATATTCTGCTTTTGCCACGTAAGGTAACATATTTATGTTCTTTGGAGATTAGGATATAAACATCTTTGATGGACCATTATTCAACCTACCCTACTCTGCAAATATTAATTCCCAAAGTTTAACTTTTTTCTCATTTTTAAAATAATGATGAAAATAATGGTTGTTTCTGGGTTCAAATGAGAAAAAGAATGAAAAACACGTAGCATAGTGCTCAATAAAAGTTGTAATTACCATTGTCATGGATGTTAATGGTGTTATCATTTTGAGGGCTCTGAATAACAGATTGAGTTTACCCACTTTGGCCATATTTGTTTCAACAGTAAGGTTATACTATAAAAACATGATAAGTCAACACTGAGTGTTATGAAGTTTGCTGCGGAGAGATTGGAGACATAAAGAAGTCTCTAGAGTTGGGGGTCAGTATAAATATCCAGGTGAAATGTAGAACAAACTACAGAGATTTGCAATGTATACGATAGATTTGGAATGAATATCCTTAAGATTTTGGAGGGTCTGAAAATTAATAGGGAAATGATATTATTCCAATAGAAAAATTAGAAAGAATATGATAAAAAATACTCCAACAATGTATTACTGAACAAAAACAATGTTCAAAATATATTTACAATCAACAATAATCAAAGAAAGGGAATTAAAACAATAAAATAACTGACAAATTTTTAAAGTAATATTCAATGTTTTGGGGTACTTTTCAACAGGTGATTGTCAACTGACAGCTACAACCTTCTGGAACACTTAGCAGGTGTATGTTAAGAGTACTAAAATAGCCACAGTCTTTGGCTAATAACTGAAAAAAATTTTCAGCTGAAAATATTTTTGTGCAAAAATATGTTTAGTTATTCTTTCTGGGTTTGTTTTGGCTAAAGTAAGAGCACAATAAATGTAAATTCCAGAGTGGATTATGACATAGAACACTATGCATAGATATCAAAGTTTCTGGGAATCAGTTCGATATTCACATATATTTGCAGCTTAAATGAATCATTTCTTTTTGGAGACAGAAAATCAGATGAGACGTCTTTGGAGAAAACTCTCCTGTGTTCCCCACCCTGACCCCATTAGAAAGGCTGGAGGATGGGACCTAATCTTTACTTCAGCTTTGTGAGAGACACATCAAAAGCACCCCAGGAAGACTTTCATATTGTTTTCTTGCAATGAATAAAATACTGTGGACTGATTATGGTGAGAAGTTAGAGGATGAGGGATGGAGTAGCTAAATATGTTAGTGACAGGGAAAGAGAGAGGTGCTACTGCATTAGAATAAGCCTGCAGTATTATAATCTGATCAAGTAATACTTGATTTTTTGCTATATTCCATAAATAGGCCAAGTGAAATTCAAAAAAATCAAAACAAAACCGGAGAGAGGTCACATTGGATCCTATCCAGACATGATTCTCAAAGGGTAATGGAACCTCACCTTTTGGAAGTTGGAGGAGAGCTGGCCCCATTCCTGCAGGCACGTAGAAATAAGTGACCCTGTCTGTAGCCATACCACCCTGAACACGCCCGATCTCATCTGATCTTGGAAGCTAAGCAGGGTCAGGCCTGGTTAGTACTTGGATGGGAGAAATAAGTGACCTTGAATAACACATTATGGAAGACACAATGGAAAGTCCCTAGTGGTGGCCCCTGGGACACTTATAAACAGAAATGTATTCGTGAAAGGATAGCCTCTGAACATCTTCCAGGTCTTAAAGCTACTGAGGTTAGCTTATGATAGTGCCAAGCCAGTGAAAAAGTCTTGTTTTCCTTAATTCTTCTAGCTCTTCCTGCTCTAACCCAAAAGACAAAACAAACAAAACTCATAAAACAAACAAGCAAAACAATCAGAAACCAGAAGAACAGGAAATTCAGAAGAATTTTTAAAAAGCCAACCACCCTCAATTCCTGAAGTCAGGTGGCCCATGTCAAGCCAGCTCTGAAAGGATAGAGAGGAAATTTATCTTTGAATGAAATTCAAAGTTCCTATTATCATCTGATAGTAAATATATTTAATTACTGAATTGAAAACACATTTGGCTATTTAAAGTTGCAATAGGACTTTCTCTTACTTAAAAAGTGACTAGAAATTATTGAACTTTTACCACTGAGTGGTGGTAGAGGCAGTGTGGGAGTAACTATTTAGCTTCTTCATTACATCTCATGGATATTGGTTGTCCAGTGCACTTATTACACATACACACCTATTGATTTAAGTCATCATTAATATGCACAAAACCTGGGAAATAAATATTCAACAATAGATAAATGACAAGATGATCATACATGGACATTTATGTGGTCATTGAAGACTATTTTTATCTTAAAACTTGGGCAATTGTTGAAAAATATATCTTTTTATTTTAATATAAAATTAATGTTATAAATTATTCACCATGGAGGGCTATAATGATGTTTTCCACTATATTAATTTGGGCTACATTAAAAAGAATTGATACTAACCACTAAGCTTCATACCTAAGCAATTCCTCTTTTTGTGCCTTAGATTTATAATATTTTGAGAAGGGAAGTGCATATAAATACATAAATTCAAATCAGGGCAATCACTAAGAAAATCTATTCAGAATTATTACAAAGAATAATAAAATTAAATAAGATAGTAATGATTTTTATACTGTAATTTTTAGATAGCAACTAGTTGAAAAAATGCATTTTCTTCTGGAAAAAGATTCATTCTTTCTTTTAATATATATTTCTCGAGTGTACATTGTGAACCAATAACCTCGCCAATTTACAGAAATACAATAGGGAACCTCTAAACAGATATGGTTCTTGATTTAGTAAGGAAGCTAGATCTTAATAAAATACTTATAAATGCATGTAAAATCGGCATTGTGATAGTGGTATTAAAAAGAGACATGTAGTTTTAAGAGATCATATATTAGAAAAAGCTTCGATGAGCAAGTGTCATTTCAGATAGTATTTAACATAGAGAAACAAGGAGAAGGAAAGCATTTCAGGCCGAGTAAATTGGATATGCAAAGGCCCAGCCAGGGGTAGGAAGGAACTTACAAATCTGAAAGAAGGATATATTGCTAGACATTTAACACAAAAAGAAACGTGATGTGAAATATAACCAGAGAGACAGATAATAATCAGATCAATGAAACTACACAGGTCACATTTGGGTTTTTAAATCTTGCAATAGTAAAATGCTTTAGTTATTTAACATTGCTTTTAGAGTAAATATTTTGTTTAAAAGATAAGGGCAGTGAAGACATGAACTAAACGTGTTGAGGATTCTCTGAAGAAGTCTGGAAGTGAAAGAAAGGAAATAAAGCAGTAGCTGGAAGGTTCTGTCAGTATGATGAGAATTATTTTCAATTGGCAGAAACATCAGCATACTTCCAAGCTGATGGAACCTGTGGTTAAAGATACTGTAATGAAGGCATTTTTACTTCCCAGTTTTACACCCACCAAAAACAAGAGCAAACACAAAAAAGAATTACAAGGAGAGAACAATTCTATGTTTAATGAAACAAGTACAGCAGAGTGATTTTTTTATATTCACCAATGTGTTTTTCATTATTGGAATTCTGTTTTACTCCCATCCTGTCTCCCTATTCCAGGCAATGGATACATAATCCAGGAATATTGACCAAGCAACAAAGGTTGAACAGAAGAACAGCACAGAACAAGTGTCAAGTTCTTCTGATTTTCGAACTCAAAAATAGTTTTCTGAAACTCATAGCATGGATAATAATTTGAGAGCATTTGATTTTCCAGAGGTTTTTTTTTTTTTTGTTATAAGATTTTTGAAGTATGCAGGACAGAATATCTATAGACAAAATACAGATTTGAGAATAATGAGCACTGATGTAGGTGCCAGTTTCTCCACCATGAATTGGATAAAGATCCTGTGTTTGTCTGCTCTGTGTTGCTATAAAGGAATATCTGAGACTGGGCCATTTATAAAGAGAAGAGGTTTATTCAGCTCATGGTTCTGCAGACTGTACAAGCATGGCACCAGCATCTGCTTCTGGTGAGGGCTTCAGGGAGCATCTAATCAATGGAAGACAAAGGGGGAGCAACTGTGTCACGTGGTGAGAGAAGGACCAAGAGAGGGAGGAGATGTGGAGGTACTCCCCAGGTGCCTTGAGGCGAATCTGAAAGTGAAGAGGAACTGCTGTAATGTAGCAGTTTCCACTAAAACCCTGATGGGACCCTGATGGCCTCAGACACTCTGATGCTACCCTACACCAGAAGAGTCTGATACTAGGATAAACCATACATACAGGTGCCTCTGGAGGTACACAGCCAAGGCATTCTAACCAACAGTCACATGTCACTGGAGTATTATGAGAAAGCAGCCACATTTTCTCTTGCACTGAGAAAGGCAAAGAAGTTTGTAGAGAATCTGCCAGAGATCGTGAAAGGGGAAGCTGTTGCAAAATTGGCTTGGTCTTCAGGCTTCAGAAAATATTCATGTGGTGTCATGACTAAGGCTGACAATCAGACATTCCAGATGATACATTCAAGTCACTGATGGGACTATTCACCTCAGCAGATAACCAGAATGAACAGATGCTCAATCATGTGGTTTTACCTCTCCTAGATTCAAGGGGATACATAAGCCAGGAGGAATTTAAATGTCACTCTGGGAAAAAGAAGAAAGAGTTCAGTGAAAATGTTAGATGAAATCTTAAATGATGAATACACTTGAAAGCAACTAGATTAATTTTAAGAACCGAATCTGGTTCTTGGACTTGAATTATAAATTGTTATAGAAAAATAAAGCTATCGTTATGATGAATCTGAATTTTGTTACCTATAAAAGTTGTGCTCACTCCATACGAAATCAGTCACAATCTACAATCATAAATCACAAAGTGTATTTCATAAATCAAAATAATAGAGAACATAGAGAGCTGAATTATACTTGTTCAGACCTTGAATAGAAAGAAAATAATGTAGGTTACTGCTCAGACAAGATAAAGGGAAAGTGATCTTGCTAAGTTGTAAGCCAAAAGTGAAGCCAGAGGTGTATATTTGGAAAGCCAGGTGATACTATTGAAAAGCAGGGGTGGGAGTGCTGAAAGTTAAGCCACATTGACACATCATTATGAATCGTTTACAAACTAACACTCAGCTAAGGAGACTTCTGGAGGTAACACACAGTAAAGAATGAGGGTACCACAATCATGAGATGGGAATTTGCCCTGCATTATGAATGTTGGAAACGGAGTGAAGATGTGCCGTGAGAAGAGAAAATAGCACATTTAGTGAAAGCCTTGAAGCAACAAACCCCTAATCCAACCAAATTGTGTCCAACTCATCACCCTGCTTCCCCACCTGATATCAAGATGTAACCCTTCTTGATTACACTATTATTCAGCAGATAGAAGTCAATAAAGGAATCCATGTAAGGTTTAGCCATAGACTTTATACTTCTACCCTCCCCCATCCACCTATCCTCATGTTCCCCAAGAAGGCTGTGGGCTTGAATATCTGCTGTCACCAAACCACCCAATTCCCATGTTGTTACATGGAGCCCATTAAAAGAAGCATCACTTTGAACAGTCAGAGATGAAATAAATAATCTGTTCTATGTACTCCAAAGTAAATTTTGAATGTAGAGCTGGATTTGTCTTAAGAAAAAGGTAAATAATATATCTCATTGAGTTGCTCTTTTTATATTAGCTGTTAAAAAACTTACTTCCAACATTGTAACCTACCTGATAATTAGTCCTCTATATAGTTTAGTCTTGCTTTGGGATACACTTTATAAATCCTTAATTTAATTGAATCCTATGTTTAAGCAATTGTTGCATTTATATATCATTACTAAAAAACTTTAGTCACGTATTTGAATGATGAGGGAGAGTAAAATAGTAAAAAAAAATCATATGCACATTCAAAGATTTTTTTTTTTTTGAGACAGAGTCTTCCTCTGTTGCCCAGGCTAAAGTGCCCTGGTGTCAGCCTATCTCACAGCAACCTCAAACTCCTGGGCTCAGGCGATTCTCCTGCCTCAGTCTCCCAAGTAGCTGGGACTACAGGCATGTGTCAGCAAGCCTGGCTAATTTCTTCTATATATTTTTAGTTATCCAGATAATTTCTTTCTATTTTTAGTAGAGACGGGGTCTTGCTCTTGCTTAGGCTGGTCTCAAACTCCGGAGCTCAAACAATCTGCCCTACCCAGCCACCCAGAGTGTGAGGATTACAGGCATGAGCCACCACGCCTGGCCCCACATTCAAAGATTTATAGAAAGTTTGAAATAATATCATGCAATTATCATTGGTAAGGTCATTTTTTCTTTTCTGCTTCAGGGTGTCAGACATTTTGAATCTGTGATTTAGTATCTTTCATCAACTTGAAAAATAACCATCATTTCTTCAAAAGCTGTTTGTTTGTGTTACTTTTTATTTCTCTTTTTCTTTTGAGATTCTAATTTCAAACAGACTGTCTTACTTTATTCTCTCTCTCTCTTACTCTCTCTCTTTTTTTATTTCAGCATATTATGGGGGTACAAATGTTTAGGTTACATATGTTGCCTTGCCCCACCCGAATCAGAGCTTCAAGCATGTCAATCCCCCAGACGGTGCGCACCGCACCCATTAGGTGTGAATATACCCATCCCTTCCTCCACCCCCTGCCCCCGCCCCACACTTAATGAATGTTACTGTGCACTGTATGTGTACTTAAGTGTTGATCAGTTAATACCAATTTGATGGTGGGTACACGTGGTGCTTGTGTTTCCATTCTTGTGATACTTCACTTAGTAGAATGGGCTCTAGATCTATCCAGGATAATACAAGAGGTGCTAGATCACCGTTGCTTTTTGTGGCTGAGTAGAACTCCATGGTATACATATACCACATTTTATTAATCTTCTTCTCTTTTCTATATTTTCCCTTTTATTTCTCTTTGTTTCATTCTGGACCTTTTAGTCCCATGTATATTTTAGTTTGTTAAGTGTTTCTTATTAAGTCTACCTATTAGATTTTTGTGCTGTTTATTATACTTCTCAATTCTATATTTTCCATTTGTTTCATTTTTTTAAATTTCTAATTTTCTGCTAAAATTTTCAACATTATTATTTATTTTTCTGAATTTATCAGAACTACCTAAAATTATGTCTGATTACTCTATCCTCCATTTTCTGAAATCAGTTTGCATTTGGTATTTCTCTTGGTCATTTTTAAATGGAGAAATAATGAAACCCAAAATAACCGTAAAGGGAGCAATTCAACAAGAATACATAACATTCCTAAAAATATATACACTAACACAGGAGCACTTAGATTCATAAAGCAAACCCTACTACATCTAAGCAAATAACAGCATTGTAATTCCTGAGGATTTCAGCACTGCACTGGCAGAAGTAGACAGATCATCCAAGCAGAAAATAAACAAAGAAACACTGGAATTAAATGGAACTCTAGAATGAATGGGCCTACCAGACATTTATAGAACATTTTATCCAAAATCTACTGACTATACATTCTTTTCATCAGCACATGGAACATTTTCCAAGATTGATGATATCTTAGGCCACAAAACATGTCTCAACAAATTAAAAAAATAATAGAAACACACCATATATCTTCTCAGACTGCAGAGGAATAAATCTAAAAATCAACTCCAAGAGAAACATCCAATTCTACACAGAGTCATGGAAATTAAACAATCTGCTGCTGAATGATTACTGCGTCAACAATGAAATTAAGATGGAAATCAAATAATTCCTCAAACTGAACAACAAAGGGGGCACAAGCTATCAAAATATATGAGATTCAGCAAAAGTAGTCCTAAGGGGAAAATTCATAGACTTAAATGCATATATCAAAAAGACAGAAAGATCAAAAATCAACATTCTAATGAAATGTTTCAAGGAACTAGAAAAAGAAGAGAAAACCAAACCCAAAGTTGGCAATCAGGCAAGGGAAGGAAATCAAGGGAATCCAAAGGGGGAAAGAGGAGGTCAAACTATCTCTCTTTGCTGATTATATGATCTTTTATCTGTAAAACCCCAAAGATTCCACCAAGAGACTTTTGGAATTGATAAATTCAGCAAAGTCTCAGGTGACAAAATCAATGTTCACAAATCAGTAGCATTCTTGCACACCAATAGCAGTCAAGCTGAGAGTAAAATCAAAGACTCATTACTATTCAAAATAGCCACAAAGAAAATAAAATACCTAGGAATGTATTTAACCAAGGAGGTGAAAGATCTCTACATAGGGAACTACGAAACATGGAGGAAAGAAATGGCAGATGAAAACATAGAAAAACATATCATGCTCATTGATCGGCAGATTCAATATTGTTAAAATGTCCATACTCTGCAAAGTGATTTATAGATTCAATGCAATCTGCATCAAAATACCAACATCATACCTCACAGATCTAGAAAAAATAATTCTATGCTATATTTGGAACCAGAAACAAGCCAGAATAGCCAAAGCAATCTTAAGCAAAAAGAATAAATTTAGAGTCACATTACCAGACTTCAAACTATACTAAAAGGATATAGTAACCAAAGCAGCATGGTATTGGCACAAAAATAGAGACATAGACCAACAAAATTGAATAGAAAACCTAGATATAAAACCAACCACATACAGCCAATTGAGCTTTGACAAAGCAGATATCAATACACACTGGGGAAAAGAAGCCCAATTCAATAAATGGTACTGGGAGAATTGGATAGCTACATACAGAGAATGGAACAGGATCCATATTTCTTGCCACTCACAAATATTAATTAAAGATGTACAAAAGACTTAAATGTAAGGCATGAAACCATAAGAATTCTAGAAGAAAATGTTGGAAAACTCTTCTAGATATCAGCCTAGGCAAAGAGTTTATGAAGGATATCCCAATGCCAATCACAGCAACAACAAAAATAAATAAATGGGAGTTAGTTAAATTAAAAATCTTCTGCACAGCTAAGAAAATAACCAACAGAGTAAATACACAAGCTAAAGAATGGGAGAAAATATTCACAAGCTATATATCTGATAAAGGGCTAATAACCAAAATCTACAAAGAACCCAAGCAAATTAGCAAGAAAAAACAAACAAACAAACAACCCCATTAAAAAGTGGACAAAAGGCATGAACAGAAGCTTTTCAAAAGAAGATAGACCAATGGCCAATAAACATGAATGCTTAATGTCACTAATCATCAGGGAAATGCAAATTAAAACCACAATGAGGCTGGGCGTGGTGGCTCACGCCTGTAATTCTAGCACTCTGGGTGGCCGAGGTGGGTGGATCACTCGAGGTCAGGAATTCGAGACCAGTCTGAGCAAGAGCGAGACCCCGTCTCTACTAAAAATAGAAAGAAATTATCTGGCCAATTAAAAATATATACAGAAGAAAATTAGCCAGGCATGGTGGCACATGCCTGTAGTCCCAGCTACTCAGGAGGCTGAGGCAGGAGGATAGCTTGAGCCCAGGAGTTTGAGGTTGCTGTGAGCTAGGCTGACGCCACGGCACTCACTCTAGCCTGGGCAACAGAGCAAGACTCTGTCTCAAAAAAAAAAAAAAAACAAAAAAAAACAAACAAAAACAATGAAATATCACCTTATCCAAGTTAGAATGGCTTTTATTAAAAAGTCTCAAAAACAATAGATGTTGGTGTGGATGCAGAGAGAAAAGAACATTTATATACTGTTGGTGGGACTGCAAATTAGTATAATACAACCCCTATGGAAAAGAGTGTGGAGATTCCTCAAAGAACTAAAAGTAGATCTAACATTTGATCCAGAAATTCCACTACTGGGCAATTACCCAAAGGAAAAGAAGTCATCTTATCAAACAAACAAACAAACAAAAAACACCTGCACTTGAATGTTTATTGCAGCACAATTCAAAATTGCAAAGATGTGGAATCAACCCAAGTACCCACCAATTCATGAGTGGATTGACAAAATGTGGTATATGTATACCATGAAATACTACTTGGCCATGAGGAAGGATGAATTAAGGCCTTTTGCAACAATTTGGATGGCACTGGAGACTATTATCCTAAGTGAAGTATCTAAAGAATGGAAAAAACACCACATGTACTCACTATTAAATTGGACCTAACTGGTGAGCACATATGTGCACAGAGGGAAGTAAAATTCAGTGGAAACCAGCAGGGGGAAGGCGGAGGAGGGGATGGGCAAAAACCTACCTAATAGGTACAGTGAACACTCTCTGGGTGATGGGCACACTTACAATCCTGACTCAAGTGTAACAAAAGTGATCCATGTAATCAAAAACATTTGTACCCCTGTGATATTTTGAAGCAATAATAAAAAATAGCAAAGTAACAATATGTAAAGTAAATTGACTTGAAACTCTAAGATAATGACTTGAAGCTGAGATACATTGCTGCAAGGACCTTTTCTCTTCAGTTCACTTTTACAATATAGCCCTTTGCAGTGACATCCCCAGAGTAAGAGAGTTTATTATTCTATCCTTTGTAAACTCTAAACTTGCCAGGCTCTCAAAAACTTTTTCTGGAATTGAAAGACATTTTATGGGAAAATTATCTCCAAATACTAAGTTCACATCTCTGGTTTTTTGTGTTCCCTTAAATCTTGATCCTGTTATGTTCCCCTCCCTTTCAGTCCTCCAGTGCCTTCAAGCACAATTTTTTTTGCATGTCAAGTTTAAACTCAATAATAAGAAAACAACTCAATTAAAAAATGGGCAAAGGACCTGAACAGACACTTAACTAAAGAAGATACACATATGACAAATAAACATACTAAAATATGCTCAATGTCATAGGTCATTAGACAATTGGAAATTAAAACCACAAAGTACAACTACATGCCTATTAGAATGGCCAAAATCCAAAGCACTGTCAATACCAAATGCTGGCCAGGTTGTGGAGCAACAGGAACTCCCATTCATTGTTGGTGGGAATGCAAAATGGTAGAGCCAATTTGGAAGAAAGTTTGGCAGTTTCTCACAAAACTAAATGTACTTTTATCCAGCAATCATAATCATGCTCCTTGGTATTTATCCAAAAGAATTGAAAACTCATGTCCACACAAAATCCTACACACAAATGTTTACAGCAGTTTAATTCCTAATTACCAAAACTTGGAAGTAATCAAGATGTCCTTCAGTAGATAAATGGATAAATAAACTTTGATATATCCGGACAAAGGAATATTATTCAGTGCTAAAAATAATGAGCTATCAAGTCGTGAAGAGACATAGAGGAAACTTAAATGCATATTATTAAGTGAAAGAAGCCAGTCTGAAAAGGCTATAAAAGGCTACTCACTGTATCATTCCAACTATATGACATTCTGGAAAAGGGAAAAATATAGAGACAGAAAAAAGTCACTGATTTCCAGGGTTTGAGGGGAGAGAGAGATGAATAGGAGTGATACAGAGGATTTTTAGGGGAGTGGAACTATTATGTATGATGCCACAAGGGTGGATACATACCATAAACACCTAACCAAACCCATAGAATGTACAACATTGGGAGTTAACCCTAATGTAAGCTGTAAACTTTGAATGATAAAGATGTATCATTGTAGGTTTACAGTTTGTAACAAATGTACCACTGTGGTATGAGAGGTCAATAGTCCGGGAGTTTGTGCATGTGTGGGCACAGGGAACTCTATATATTTTCTGCTCAATTTTTCTGTGAACTTCAAACTGCTCTAACATAAAAAGTTTAAAAAAAGCCTTGTCCCCTTTATATATTCATGTTTTAAAAAGTCAAGTTTTCTGGCTTTCTCCAGTAAGATGGTTGTTTCTAATTTCCTGGGCTGTCATCACAGGAAGCAAAACTAAACCCTTTAGTTGAATTTTGAGAAACATACAAATATTACTTATCTGTTAGGTTATGAGATATTTTTAAGACACGAACTTTGTTCATTCTTATCCCCAGTATTTTTCAATAGAAAATAACAAAAAAAAAGTTTAAATTTGAAGATTAGCTGTTCTTTTAATTTCAATTAACTGCCTTTAATAAGGAACTTGAAATTTTTTTCTGGATCCTTCTGTATAACTGATTCTTATCTTTCAACTTGTAACCATACGTGATGACTTGCATTTCTTTTGCTGCCTGATATAGTCTCTAGATTTTTCCTTCAATTATGTCATCAATTGCTCATCAAATCTGTCTTGGATTTCAGGTTTTTTCTTCCAGTTACCCTCACTCTCATCCTGTCCTTCCACTGAGCAGCCAACTGTTCAGACGTGCCTCTTCCCTACTCCACACCCATTCCTTAAACCATGACAACTGCACTAAATACACCATAAGATGTATTTATGGTAAGGATTAGAGAAAACTGTTTACTTCTATACTATTTTTCATAAATTTAGAGATTGTGATATAATTTGATTAAAAGAACTATCTGGATACTATTTGCTGTTATTCCTGAGTTTTAGGTTTTACTCTGATTGCTTAGACATCTGAAATCTAATTTACTTTCTCAAGGCCACTTTTAGTTTCAATGTGAAGGGCATGTCTGAGATTCTGTGAATTTGGGACAGGTTATAACTTGAAGTGACAGGCAACACAGTATGATTTAACATTTTAGAAATAAGGATTTGTTATTACTGTTGTTTTTTAACTCACAACTCTTGTGAAACTTGTTAATGAGAAAGTTAATTGTTTTATTGGTTATATCCCTGGGGCCTGTGGTCATTTTTGTGTTTGTGAGCCTGCTTGTTTTATAAAGCAGAAAGAAGAAACCATTGCAAAGATATAGACATCAGCTCCTTATGTATTTTGCATAGTAACCCTTTCCGATGTATGGTTTGCAAATATTTTTTCTCTCTTTGTAGGATGACTTTTCATTCTGTTGTTTAATTTGCTGTACAGAGCATTTTATTATAATAGTTTGGTGTAGTCTTATTTGTCTAATTTTGGTTGTGTTCCTTGGCTTTTGGTGTCATATCTAAGAAATCATCGCCAAGACTAAAGTCAAGAAGCTATTACCTTATATTTTCTTCTAGGAGTTTTAGGTTTAGGTGTTAAGTTTAAGTATTTAAACCATTTTGAGTTTAGTTTTGTGTAAGTAAGATTATGGTCCAATTTTATTCTTTTACATTTGGATATCCAGTTTTCCCAATATCATTTATTGAAGATACTATTTGCTCCCCATTGTGTATTCTCCATTACATTGACAAAGACCAGTTTATTGTATATGCATGGATTTAATTCTGATTTTTATATTGGGAATTCATACAACTCCATAGCAAAAAGATAAAAATAACCATTTAAAAAATGATCAAAGGACGTAAATAGACATTTCTTCCAAAGAAGGTATACAAGTGGCCAACAGGTATATAGAAAAATGGTCAACATCACTAATCACAAGGGAAATGTAAATCAAAATCACAGTGAGATATCACTTCATAGCAGTTAGGATGTCAATTATAAAAAACTTAAAAGACAAATGTTAATGAGCATGTGGAGAATTTCGAACCCTTCTATACTGTTGGTTAGATTTTAAAATTATGCAACTGCCGTGGAAAACAGTATAGAGATTCCTCAAAAAATCATAAATAGAACTACCCATGATACAGAAATTTTACTTCTGAGTACATACATAAAAGAATAAGATTCTTGAAATTAGGACCTTGGAAAGATCTTCACTCTCAGATTTACTGCAGTATTATTCACAATAGCCAAATTATGGAAACACTGAAATATCCATAGGTAGAATGGATAAAGAAAATGTGGTGTGTGTGTATCTATTTATCTACCTAATTTTATATATATGTCAAATTATATATGATATATATATGATAGTTTACTAGCAGAAAAGATAGATAGATAAAATGGAATATCATTCAGCCTTAAAAAAGGAGGCAATCCTGCCGTTAGGACAACATGGATAAACTTAAAGGTCATGATGCTAAGTGAAATAAGCCAGTCGCAGAAGGGCAAATATTACCTGATTCCACCTACATGAAATACCTAAAATAATCAAATTCATATTGACAGAGAATAAAATGGTGGCTACCAGGAGCCAGGGGTAGGAAAAAATGTGAGTTCAATTGTAATATAGTTATATTAATATTTTAGGTGAGATCAATTAGCTCTATAGATCTGCTGTACAGTATAGTGCCTATAATCAACAATACTGTATTATGCATTTTAAAAATTTTAAGAGGGTACATTTCATATTAAATGTTCTTAAAGCAGACACACACACACTCACACACACACACACACACACACACATATTTCCAAAATAGAAGGATACAACAAAAGTTTTGGAGGTAATAGATATGTCTATTACCTGGGTAGTCATGACGGTTTCACAGGTGTAGCCATATGCCCAAACTTAACAAATTGTATACACTAAGTTTGTGCAATTTTTTGTATATCAATTATACCTCAATAAACTATTTAAAACGATGTAGGTATCAGTGAAAAATTTTTTATTTCAATTTGTATTGAATGAAATGTTAACTTTAAGCATTATATGATAGAAACATAAAATATTAACTAAAGAAGGCAAAGTAATGACAAATATATTTTATCGTGACAGGATAAAAAATGAACTTTATAGGTTCTTTTTCTAGAAGAAAGAACCTACGAAGATTTAAGGGAAAAAAACAATTAATTCTCTTCTTTGAATAAATAGTTATCCCATGGTAATTTATTAGCCGGATAACTTTTTGAAACATAATTTATTTTACTTAAATTTTTCAAGCCAATCACTTACAGAGATGTTTTAGAAATACGTAATACTTTACCATTCAATATGATTATAAAAATCAAAGTCAACAGTAGCAGTTTTTCATTGCATTATGTGCAAGACACTTAGAAAAATATCTTTTTAAATGTTCTCCTGGAACAATTAGTTCACCCTACTTAACATTTTACCTTTCATTGGCTCAAATGGAAATAAGAAAATAGAAGTATACATAATGGAATGATTTAAAACTCTTGGAATACATTCAACAATTATCTCTGAGAGGTAAATTAATATGGTCTATTTTCCAAATTAAACTCTAAGGTGGATTAAAATGAGGAATGGAAATATTACTTATTTTAGTCTAAATTAATTGTTCAGTGCTTGTCACTGAAAAAGAAAAGTACAGATTTTAACTGTGTATCAACTTAGAAACATTTGCTTACATACCAAATTTCAGGTAATTTCTTCCTAGGTACACCTAAAAGGACAGGAACTATGCCTATAATAACAAAATGGGAGAGGAAATCATTATAAATGACTTTACTGGTATATTAAGGAATAATATATTCACTGAATTTTCTTCTTTACTTTTAGTGAATAATCTAAAGCTGGAGTAAGAAAATATTTAATAAAAATTACCCGTGAGAAGTAAATAATTTACATTTTTTCCTGTAATTGATAAAGCAAAAATATGCTTTTGGATAACTGTAAAATTCAATTATTGATATGAGCAACTAGTATTTCTCTGATTGATTAGATTGGTGGGGTGGCAAACCAAATCAAGGACAACTAAAATGAACAGAACTATCTGTCACATGGTTATTTTTTATGTAAATTTGCCCCCTAACTGTTGCTTTTGGAAAATTATTTTACATATCCAGGGAGGAAGCTTATAGACTAGCCTCACTATTTCATTTAAATAAAATAAGGAAGGCAAATTATCTTTCTTACTGTGTAAGAGAGGAAAATGGTCTTACTTTCAGGCAACAAATACCTATCACCTTACTGAGTTTGAGATGTCTTTGTGATTGTTCTGCCTCAGAACACACATTTTTGTAGTTAAATTTATATACTCTACATCGGTGATTTAATAACTGATAAATACCGTTTCAAATACCAAGGCTGATAAAAGAAAGAACTGTGCTTGACTGATAGAACATATTCTCAAATGTCAGAATGGGCTTTAAAAAACAAACAAAAGATATTTATCTCTCGTTATAATCTGTGTAATCAGGCATTAATTTTACAAAAAGTCATGGAAATAAAACAGAGACAGAGGGAGAAAGAGAGTGGTATACATCAGAGTATTCAAAACCAGCACAAAATAGCCTCCTTTTTAGAAAGATGCTAATTAATAGTCTCTTTTATTTTTAATCTAGATTTGTTTACCTCTGGAGGGAGGAAGCTATGAAAGGCAAACCTCATGGACATTATAATAAACAGAAGGCCTGGAGAGTAAAGATTTGCCAGCTGAGAATGTTAGTAATGCATCAATGTGCTCAGAAATTGAAGTTGGCATAACTGAGGGCAGATCTAAAGACCATTGCCAGAAGTGGCATGATTATATTAAAATCAAATGAAGGGCTTCATTACACTTACAAATGGTGAAGAGGTGCCTGTCTCTTCTCCTGTTATGTCTCCTCTGTCTTGATTTTCCTTTTGAGGATGGGCAAGTAGAGTTGACAGAATGAGGAGAGGAGTATGGACAACATCATATTTGAAGTAGAAGGAAATTTTCAAAGCATTCTAGAAATATACACAATATTTTGATGAGACCTTTTTTCAATTGAATACAAAATAAAACAGATATTATCAGGCATGGTAGTAAACAGGAAGATTCTGTTTTATTTGGCCTGCACTTCATCTCATAAGAGGAAAAAACAATCTAAGAAAAAAACCTTACATGTCATCATGGATTCCAAACAGGAATACAAAATGAATTTTATGTTTCTTGCTCCTTTTTTTAGTGCATTGCATGATTATGACAATAGGGTATTTTTTATTGAGGTATAATCATTATACTTTAAAAAGCATGGATTTTAATCCTTTAGTTCAATAAGTTCTAATAAAGTATAAACCCACATAACACTACTCCAATCAAGCTTACAACATTTCATTACCCTGGAAAGTTTTTTACTTCCTCTCTGTGGTAAACCCCTTTACCCTAACTTTATATGTGACTATATTAATTTCCATTATTATAGATTGTTTTTAATGTTTTAGAAATTTCTGGGTTCTATTGTTCAACATAATATTTTGAGATTTCTTTATGGCATTCTGTGTTGCAGTAGGTTGTCCCATTTTATTGCTGAGTATTACTGAGTATTGCATGAGCATGTCATTGACAAGAATTTGAATAGAATTTTCTTACAGAGCATTTTCCCCAAAGTAACTTAGACAACGAGTTGACCTGAGTTCCAGTCCCAATTTTATCATGCATCCATTTGCAAATTTATGTGTATGTCATCATCAAGCTATGCCTCATTCTCATAGGTCCAATTAAAGAGTAGTTCTAAAGAATTTCTGAACCTACTTAACTCAGATATTCTATCTAGTTCATGGCTATATATTAGTTGAATATTTATTTGATTAAGGTCTCTAAATTGCTAACAAATTCATTCATCTTATATCAATGAGTGTCATCATCAACTCAATTACCAGACTACAAAATTATGCTTTCTTGTCTTTATTGGGTTACCTTTTCAAAATTACTCTAAAGAGAATGAAAGATAGGCATGAACCTGAGAATAACTCCTAAAGTTGTCTCTACTATTTTGTTGTAGGACTTTTTAATTTTTGCTAAACCAAATCTTGATCAAACTGAAACACATCTCATCTGTGAAAATTCTCAACATCTTTCGAAGATGCATTTAAATTGTCAACTTTTCCATAAGTTGTTTCTAACTATACAAGTTATAAGTGAGTGAACCTCTCTAACCTTTGAAATCATTGCATTTGTATCATTCTTACCTTATTTTAATCATTCATTCATTCAAGCACTATGGCATGTTTCAAGGCTGTGAATAGTGTAAGGGATACAATAATGAGCAAAAAAGAGATTCTCAACTCTCATGAGCTCACATTCCAGTATGACAATCACATGCTCAATTATAAAGTAACAAGTGCTCTGAAAAAAATTACTGATGCCATTATGCTGCATAATAAGGAGATCTGACCTAGTTCTGGGTGGAGCAGGATGAGAATTTGATGTTGGAATTGTGGTCTGAGGATAATAGTTAATCAACTGAAAGTGTGTGTATTTGTTTTTGTGTGTATGAGTATTTGTGTGTATGAGTATTTGTGTATATGTGTGTGCATATTTGTATGCACATGTATGTGTATGTGTTGGGGTGCTGGAAGTGAGGGATATGGGCAGAGTGTGTTGATTTCCTGATGTAGCAAGCTGTATTAGAAGGCTGCATAACAATTTATAAACTCACTGGATTTTGTAAAGCTAGACTGAGAAAATTCCACAATAGGTGAGAAGAGTCCACAGTAGGTAGGAAAGTATAAGACCTTGTAGACTGTTTTCAGGGTTTCGATTTTTACCCTCTGAGCTATTCATAAAGTTTTTAAAAGAGATGAAAACTGATCAAATATGTAGATTAGGAAGAGAGTTTTGGACTGCATGTGCACATTAGGAGTCATTGGTTGACAGGTGACAAAGGAAGCCTTATGTGTTGATGAGATGAGGAGAGGGTTAGGAGTGAGAAAAGGTGCCAATTCTGACACTTTAGAATCTTCCCAAAATAATTTTTCCCACATTTAAATGTATTATAGATATTGTGCCTCTCCAGAGATATAGATTACTTCTTTTCTTGGAATGTACCAATGTTTCCATGGTAGGGAAGGCCACTTACTTTCCTAGCATATCCTGGAGTCTCTGTCTTTGGTGAAAACAGTTTCTCTAGCCCGAGGCATGTTTATTATTCCAACCTGCCTTTGGTCCAAAGGTCCAGACCATGTATTAATAGAAACGGGAGAAATCCATGGAGAATTGTAGCCCAACAATTCTTTGGCCAGAGTGGCCCCAGGTACCCAGGTACCACTGCTCTTCTTGTGGTTGGAAAGTCGTGACTGATATCACTGTCACCTTGTTATCCAAGTACACTCTTTTTATTTGTCTTCCAAAGTCGGAGGGTGGCACTGCCCCCCTCCGCTTTTGCTTCTGCCAATGTGGATTGATGGCAGATGCAGTGTCTTCCTGTGAGCTCAGGCTCTCGTTGCCTTAGCAATAACACTACTTAGAAATGTGGCGAATTTTGGCCCAATAAGAAACTTAAAAGTGAGACAGTCAAAAGAGTGAAGTTTTGCCCTTTACCTTCATGACTGAACTTTTTCTGAAGGTGGTGGTTCCCCCACAGCTTCTCAGGAGGTTCCCGTAGTGACTGAAGAGCCACCTCTCTTTCTCAGTAATGTAGCATCTTGTATTTGGATTTTCTTCCTTCCCTTTCTCACTTCCATTATCTGTCACTTTTTATTCTTTCACCTTCCCCCAGACCCAATAAAGAACCAATATGCCATGCTTGCTGTGGGTTCTATTTCTTCAGAAACCCAGCCTAACATATTAATTTCCGGGAGTTTTTGCTGTGTGTATGTTGTATATAAATCCTTTTAGAAGAAAGTGAAAATATCTAGAGCAAAATAAAGGCAGATACTAATGCAGTCATTAATTTATTATACACATTACCAATCTCAGTCCTCTCAAAAAATTTTGAATTAAATGAAATTTCTTTGTATCCATGTCTTCACTTCGCATTTCCTGGACCAAATGCATGCCACTCTCAAGCCCGGATGTTCAGAGGTTCACAGGATGGTCACATGTTCTCAGTGTTTTTTAATCAGTTCTCTGTACTTTTCATTACTTCACACTACTGCACAGTATTCTTGTGCATCTTGCTAATTTAAACATGAGTGATAATGAATTAATGCACTAGCTTTCCAAATAGAAGAGTTTATTTTGGGAAACAAAATCTATTGCCTTATAAATATTTTAGTGGTAAGAATTAGAAGTCATTTTAGATATAAAGATATTTTAGTTAGATAGAGGGGTCATTCACATCTTAAATCGAATTATACAGGCAACATTCTACTTTGTCTATTTTCCCAGAGCTTCATTTGGCATGAAAAGATTAAGAAAATTCAAAACGAGCATTTGTTAGACTCTGAATAGTCTTAATATTGATCTCTCTCTGAATGGCAAGTTAGATGTGGACACAGTTATTCCTAAAAAAAAAAAAAATAGTATTTTTTTGCCACATCTTTTAACAAATGTTTTACATATATGAATGTATATATATATAAGTTATTTTCCTTTTTCAACAATTAGACTTTACATGTTGCCATAATTATTATTATAATAGCAGCTAAGTCATTTGCATATGTGTTACTCTCAATTTTCTGTTAATTGGATGTAACAGTTATAGTAGGCCAATATAATATGTTTTATTGCATATACTCTATAAATAGGTAATAGATGACCAGAAAAACCTTTGAATGAGGAAATAAATTATTAGAAAATGTCTGCATAAAAATAAGTGGCTAATTAAAAAATTAAAATCACAACATAGCACTGTAGCAATCCAGAAAGTAGCAAATATTTCTAAGGCTAGTATGGCCCAGATTATGTCATGTGTTCAGCAAACTTGTTTTCTCCTTCTGTGTCTACTGGAAAAAATCAACTATAATTTTCCAGGCCAAATTTTAATTATTCTTGGACCATGTGACATATTTCTGGGCAGTAGAATATTTGACATAAGTGAAGACATAATTTTCAGCCTTGATCACAAAATATTTCACTTGATCATTCACTTTTTTCTCTCTTTGATCAATGTAGCAGTTTTTGAAGTACTCTAGATGAAAGTCATAAAATGATACAAGTCTGATTCCTCATATACCCCACTGAAGAATATCTTCCCAGAAGAGCCACCCCACCTACATCAGACTGGGATATGATCAAAGTATAAACTTTTATTTTGTGAATTCACGAAGATGTTGGGGTTGTTTGCTCTAGTCAGGTCATTTATTCTGGTATGAGTAGGGACTTCAAAACTAAAGAGAAATTGTCAAACTTAAAAGATATTATCAAGGAAGTATTGACAGTATATAGGACATTTTATCTGATGGAATGAACAGGAGTGAAGAAGAAGGAAAAATCAAAGACGACTTCCATTTCTGAGATATTAGCGGAATAACAGATCCTCTGACAGACTCGGGGAATTTGTGAAGGGAGATGGTTTAAAAAGTATGATGTCATTTTCTGTCACTTACAGGGGCTAAGTTTCAGAGAAAATCAAATATTCCTATGTCTGTTGATGACAAAAAATGGAGGATGTGGCCTTCTTAATTAACACAAAAATAGCCAGTTGATTTAATTCTGGCATATATAACTTTAAAAACATATACTGCGTGTGTTTTAGAAGAGAGATTAGTCATGATTTTTATAAAATAAAAATATTGTAATATGTGTAGAGAATATACAAATTCTATTTTTGAATCATTAACCATACCACAGACAATGCATATGGAAAAGGAATTTTGGAAAATCTTTTGTTTTTAAAAGAGAACATGTTTTCAGACTGAATAAATTTGGTCTCAGCTTAATCATTAATTTGGAGGTAAATTTTTCTGTTATCTATGAATTTGCTTAACTATACAATATTAACCAAACATTTATTTTTCCATCTTCTCTATGTAGAGTTAAAATATATACTGAAAAGCACTGAGTTCACAAGCAGAAAGACTTGGTATTAAAACTAATTTTATCCACTGTGTGAAACTGGGAAATTTATTTGATATCACAGAGCTTCAATTTATTCATCTGTAAAAGGGATAATATCTATTTCACAGTTTAAAAACACATTAGAATTCTTTGCACATAGAAGAGTCCATGTATTTGTGTTCATGCAGAATTCAAATACATTATGTACATTGTGTTACTTTGATCAATCAGTAGCGTTACATCAATAAAAAGGAAATATGTTTATTATGGAATGATGTGTTCTTAATAAATCTATTCTGGTTCATAATGCTCAGGTCCTACCCTTTAAATGTTAATGAAACCTGTTTATAATGACAAATTTATCATATAGTTATATAAACTCAACCTTTTAAAAATTGTGACATCTACCTGTTTTAGGCCACATTTCCAAATATCTGAATAATTGTCACTTGTTTCTAGAACTGCACAAAGAAGTTGTAAAGAAAGGTCTCTCCAGGAGAATGAACAATGTTTATTACTTACTGGATCTTTGATTCCAAAGTTCTATAAATAAATATTATTTCTTAGTAATACCAAATATCTATTTCTGGGTCTGTAACATGTTGCCTTCATTATGGAACACAGGTTGGTGGGCTATTAGGAGTTTTATGGCAAATAGAAAAAACACATGGCAAGCCATGTGCTAGATCCAAAGTTCTTTCCCAGAAGTGATCTCTATATTTTATTGGCCAAATCATGTGTATAGTCTTGAGTTCAGTGTGAAGCTAATATGTAAAACTTCTGCAAGAAGAATCATGTCAGACAAAGAGACAGCAAAGCATAATAAAATCCACCACAGAAACTCAAGTATATTTATAGGGAAAGTTAATTTAGTTGTGGAAGTATGTTGGGGACAACGAAAAAGTACTAACGAAATGTTAAATACTAATTAGGTAATCTTGGGTAATTTATTTAACTTTGCTGAGTCTCAGTTCACTTGTCTGTAAAATGTGAATTTTAGTCCTTGTAGAATTGTTGTTAAAATAAAATGTTATAATAAAGTTAAAATATATATCACAGTAATTAGAGCTTGGATAAGATTCAATAATTGTTACCTGTTATTATCTTTATTTTTATTCCATTATTTTATTGTAAGAATAAAGTAGCAAAATATAGTTAAATTGAAATTCTTAAAAACATACATAACTCCTCTTTAGTAGTGTATATGTGTTGTTTTTTTTCTGTCCCATCCATTTCATCTTCTGGTACCAGACCTCCATTTTCTTCCAGGGACTATCATTTCCTCACTCTCAGTCCATGCCTTTGGATGGGGTTGTCTAATTCTCATCCCTCAATCCCCTCCCCTGAGACCCTAAAGGAGAACACATGGTCTGCTTGGTCCTGACTGTTATCCTGCTGTCCAAAATGACTGGCTTCACAGTGGGCATGTGGCCCAAGCCAGGCTAACAGGGGTCACTTTCTAGGTTTTATTTGACGTAAAATGAAAGAAAAGCTCTCTCTGCTGATGTTGAAGCTAGGAAGATAAAAGTCTAGAACTCTGTCCCAGGTCGGATTACCCGAAAAACAGATTTTGAGCAGAGATAGGTGTTCAGGAAGTTTGCTGGCGAGTACTCTGAAGATCAATAGCTGAAAGGGAGAAAAGGAAGTAGAATCATGCAGAGGGAGAAGTGAGTTGGGATGAGTCACAGAGGCCTCAGCTGATTCTTCAGTGCTGTGCAACTTGGTGAATCTGTAGAGATCTCCACTGGAGGCAAAGACGCAGGACCCTTCTACTCCCCTTTGAGCAGATTTCCCCCAGTGAAAGTCATTGTCCTTGGGAAGGTGAATGTCCTTAGTTGAGCACAATTCCTAAAAAGGGACGCAACTGCCATGATCAAAGGGAAAACGAATGTATCAAGCCTTAAAGATAAACCAATGCAACAGGTTTTTAAGCTTGCCTAGCAATCAAAACATCACAAATATACATCTGAGAGATTAAAAAGTGAATGCCAGACACAAAATTTGGACCTATCAATCAAGCCATTCCCGAGTTACTACCTCCCAGATTTTTCACATTATCAATTAAAAAATCTCCCACCTACATTTTTAGTTGTGGTTTCTTTTCAATGAGTTTTTCTGTCACCAATTAATACATTATTCTTTTATATTATTCACTCTTTCCAAGGGCTTGTCTTCTTCATTTTCTTACATGCACATACTATATAATTCATTATACAAGAGGAAGATGCTGAAAAAAAATCAAGTTATAAAAGAGGACTATTTAGAAAATTTTTCTTCTGCAATCTTCTGAAAAATACCAGTAGATTATTATGGTTAAAAATTAGAGCAAGGTTGCAAAATTTAAGCCTGTCTTTCACAGATGAGCTTTGTTAGATCTGTTACTCTTAATGAGGGGGCATAAGGATGGACAGTAAACTTTCTGAAAATTGAATGAATTTATGATAAGCCATTGATTTGACCTTAATGGCAAAATTTCCCTGTTTGTGTACTAAACAATGCTGCTACTTCAGTTCTGAAGGAAAACTCTCAAATTATTTGGGTATTTGAGTGTTACTTTAAAAAAAGAAAAAAAAAACTGTTGCTCTAATGCATCTCAGAAAGATGTGAACTTGATGTTTAGAACCCTGTCTTCACTGTGCCAGTAAAATAAATTTAGATCTTAGCTTAGTTATTTTAATTGGTTATAAATATCCGAAACAAGAAAGTGACATGAGCAAATATAACATTTCATCTATCATGGCTTTGAAAAACCACAATTAAGCAAAAACATGGCCTCATTGCTAGAAATCAACGTAAGGAAGTAAATTTCAATTGTAAATACTATTTAGTGACGTTTGTCAAAACCATTATGTTAAGTCAAATTCTGACTTCAGAGGTAATATTCCAGTCTAATTTTTTTGATCCAATTGATATTACCCATTTCAGCAAGCCATTAAAACAAAATAATGACAAAATATGGGACCCAGATAAAGAAGTACATTATTGTCAGAAAGTATCATTATAGGAATTATTTACACTTAGGCTGTTGATCAGTGGTGGCCCTCACTTTGACACATAAAAATCTCAGAGGCTTTAAAGAGAAGAAAACAGCTAGGTATATTAAAGAGTCATGTATGGATTGGGCTATTTTAGTAGGCTCAGACTTGAAGTGCTATCAAGCTTGTAACTAAGTAGTAAACCTAATTTTGAACTTTGCTCAATCGATTTAGATTACTTTCCTAACTGTGACATTTGGGATGCAGTTGGGGAGGTCATATTATAAAAGTGAAGTTCAGGTTTGGTTTTCTGGTCAGATAATGTAGCTAGGTAAATATCTGGTTAAAAAAAGAAAAAAAGAAGAGAAGAGAAAAAGAAAAAAGATTAAGTAAATTACAGTTACATAGCAAATACTGTGTGCAAGAAACTGAGTTCAGAGCTTTAGAAATGTCAACTCATTTAAAGCTCAGAACAATTCTATGGGAAGAGTGCAATTATTATCCCCAAATTAAAATGAGGTATCTGTGGCACAGAATGGTAAATATTCTGCCTATGACCCCCTGGAAGCTAACAGGAAGAGCCAGAGTTTGGATCTGATGCCGTCTGTGTTGACCCCAACACAGAGTTTAAGTTGCTCACCGCTATGCTTTTGAAAAGCAAGTTTTGTTCACTTGAATCAAAATGTGATTATTACTTGCCCATTCCTATTTCAACTTCCCACCCGAAGTAGAAATTACTGGAAAGAATAGAGTTATATTCTAATTTACCAAATAATTCATACAAAATTACACTGAGGACTGTCCTCTCTGCAGTGGCTTTTCTCAGTTTGAAGCTAAAAAACTTTTTAAAAGTCTTCTTTCACATACCTTGAATATAAATAGTAAAATAATTTCTATAACATGTATTTTGATCAAATATTACAGAGTTCTTGACATAGATGGTAAAATGGTTCCTACAAATTCAATTGAAAGGAAAGGTAAAAATTCAGTACCCAGAAATAATGACTATTTACACATACAAAATATTTTCTTTATGACAACTATAATTAACTTTTAAAAAGTCTTTTCCACCAGATGTTCGTTTCATTGTAGAACAATAGAATTTGAGTCAAATGACATACACGTTTAGTTGAAGAGCATGTGAGGCTCCTATTTCCTTCATTTCATACACTTTTAAAGATGTCCTAAGTATTTGAGATAGTCCAACTTGTTATTTTGTCACTTAGTTCTTTTTTCTTGAAGTTTTTTTTGTCAGACAACTGGCAATCTGAAATTACAGCTAACGCGAGGACTTCATGCTGAGCACAGATACCGCCTGCTGCTACTGGTAGGCGATCAGAGGGCCACGGATAGAGCCCTGCACTTGTGTCACTCTGCAGAGTTTGTGTTCTCCCAAGTGCGTGTCTCCAATGCTCTGCTGATAGCAATGCAGTACGTATGTACAGTGCCTTTTATTTTTTATGTTATCAAATATTCTCCATTATTTGTATTCACCTTTGAAACATAGTCACCAATTCCAAGGCAAACCAATGTTTGTTTCACTAGTTACATTTTCAAATGTTTTCTCTCAGTTTCAATCATTACTTATTTTTAATTTATAACTTTACGAAACTTTGTATTTAGGTCAATAAATCATTCTAAATTCGTTTAATTTTCGTCATTTACAAAAGAAGGTCATTGGACTTGTTACTTTATCAGTCTCTCTCTTATGTATTCTTGCCACAAACACCTATCTTTCCTTTATTTTTGATCTACCAATTACGTTTCAATTAATTCCCCTTATTATAAAGCTCAGTGATAAAATACCATCTCATATCTGCTCTCCTTCTTTTAAACACATAAAACTGTAGTGCCAGAAAAAAACTTTCCAAGTTAGTCAAAAGATTGGGTGAAAAATTGCAATAATCAATTCCAGAGCATGTTTTTTATTCACCTTCACCCACTGTCGATCTGAAAAGTCCAAGTTTCTAGTATGTGCTAATGTATAGAAAGCATATTGAGTCCACCACAGTGTCCAGGCTAGGGAAGCTTGGTTACTCTAGTTCTGAGAGTTCAGTCCCGGAGATAATCACCTCATCACTTTGCTATCGCACGGTCTCTTTCCCTCATTTTTGCCCTCCCTCTCTTACTGGCTCTTGTTCTTCCCTCAGACGTTCTCTCATGTACCCACAGAGAGAAAATAAAAGCTTCATAAGTTTAACTTTGAACAAGTATTTTAAGCCTTTGATACAAATTTTTCCAGTGGGAAGGATGTTGCCTGAAACTTATACTAGAGATGATATAAATTCTGAAGTGTCTAAAGACACTTCTTAGTGTAATATTCTGCAAAGATATGACTCGATAAGGCATTTAACAGTGACTAATTTTGCAGATCTTAAGACTTCCTCTTGCATCTTGGTTTAACCTGTCAATATTCTGATATTCCTAAGGGCTTGCCTGAAGCAAGTAGCACTGTCTGGACTTAAACAGCAATTGTAGAGAATGTTCAACTTTTAACTCAATTCCGGAGTTTAACTGTCATTTACATGATTACTTAGAGTGACATTCCTGAACAGTGAGCTCTCAGGATCATTAAAATTTAATTTTCTTTGGGGATAGAATACAGGAGATTATGTTGAGTTTATTAGAGCTGACCCTTTACTCTTAGACAATTTTCCAGTTTAATTTGGCACATAATTCATGTGGCCTTGGTTATTATGTATAGTACTTTTATTCTGACAGATGCTGCTTGAAATGCCTAAATTAGAGGTTCTCAATTCCTTCACTACTGTAGAGAATAGCATTCTAGACAGGAAGGAAAGAAGAAAAAAAAAACACCAAGAGAGAATAGATGATTTTAGTTTCACACAAAGAAAAGTTCAGAAAAAGAGATGAATTATAAAAATATAAAGTAATATTTATATTAGATCTAATATTGAATTTTGTTTCAATTCTTATCTCTGGAATATAGCTCAATGTCTTAATTAACAAAGTCTTTTAAAGCTTTAAAAATATATATTGCTATTGTAAAAATATATTGTTTGAAACTATAATGTCCAATATGGTAGAACTACCCACATACAGCTATCTAAATTTAAACATTAATAAATTAAAAGTAAATTAAATTTAGAATTTAGTTTCTAGTTGTGCTAGCTTATTTCAAGCACTTAATAGCCATATGTTATAGCCAAATGCTTAATAGCCATGGCTATCATATTGAACAGCTCAGATAACATTTCCATCGTCTATTGATTGGATAGCACTGGCCTAGAATGCAGGCATAATACTTCCAGTAAACCTAATTCTCTCCATTACATGTGCTGGTGTTTTCCCCTTAAGCCTAGTTTGTTGCTTACTGAGTCTACTGTTTGTGGGCCTGAGAGGGACATCTAAACTTGTCTGTTGAATTGGTCCAGTGACAAATGCTGCAAAATTATTCTGAACAGCAAGCCTGACAGCCATGCCTTCTGAAAGTTTCTGATCACAGACAAAAGAATGTCTAAAATAGGACTAGGCTGAGAAGCAGTCTGTTTTTCAGGTGGGCTGAGTATCAGTTATGAAGACTGGAACACATGGAAGAAAAGGAAAAAGAAGGCATATTAGGATTAGATTTCTAAAAATATGTACATAAAAAGAGTTTAGGTCCTGGTCATTTAAATCTGTATAGTTTACTCAAAATGACTGTGGTCAGCACAGTATTTCTAAATCTACACAAATGTCTTTTCATGTAAGCAGATTAGCGTCACATAATTTCATTAATTGCATTTTATGACATGGATATTAAGATAAGAAGAGTGCAGGTGTCGTATTATTTCTCACAACTACTCTGATACATAAGCAATTGTTACACTTTTTGGAAGAAAAAAATGCTTTAAAATCAGTAATATAAAGTCATTTTCTTAAAACCTCACTCTTGAAAAATACCAAAATTAGTGATTGAAGTTCAGGTTTATTTGGCTCTCAAATCCATGATTTTGACACTACCCATAATGTGGTTTTGGAAATAGAGAAAAAAATTCTTCCACATCCTGAGAAACTTTACATGCAAATCATTCATATGACTTAAAATCCATAAAATATCTAAGGTGGATCAGATGCTGTGATTGACTTAATTCTATCTGGTCCAAGGATTAAGTTCCACCTAAGCCCATCCGTGGTGATTAGTATGTGTAAGGTAGAGAAGATGTTCCCTGGATCCTCTGCCACATCTGTACTTCCAAATATTTAGGGTATTCCAACATTGGAATATAGAGTCTTTGACTATCTAATGATTTTGAGATGTGGAGACTCAGAAAGTTAGAATTTAATAGTGCAGGAAAAAATTGGAGTTGAGGCTTTCTTCTCTTCAGGAAAACAAAAACTGGAAATCATAAGTATAATTATCAGACTGTTTTGCAATCTCAATGGAATTCCCAGGCCTTTAGGAGTGCTATTTCTTTATGGAATGAAAAAAACTGGTAGAATATATTTTCTATAATGTCTTTTCAACAGATTTAGGGATTTTTATTCTTTTTAAAATGAATTTTTTAAAACTATGTTTTCTGACAAGGACTTCATGAGTAATATCCCCAAATAAAAGCAAAACTGTACAAATGGGATCACATCAACTAAAAATCTTCTGCATAGCAAAGGAAACAATCAACAAAGTGAAGAGACAACAGATAGAATGGGAGAAAACTGCAAACTACCCATCTGACAAGGGATTAATGACTAGAATATATAAGGAGCATCAACAACTCAATAGGGAAAAATCAAATAATCCAATTGAAAGATGGGCAAAGGATCTGAATAGACATTTCTCAAAAGACATGCAAATGGCCAACCGGCATATGAAAAAATGCTCAACATCATTAGTCATCCGAGAAATGCAAATCAAAACTAAAAGGAGATATCATCTCACTCTAATTAAAATGGCTTTTATCCAAAAGACAGGCAATAAGGAATGCTGGTGAGGATGTGGAGAAAGTGGACAGTGTTGGTGGGAATGTAAATTAGTATAGCCACTATGGAGAACAGTATAGAGGTTCTTCAAAAAACTGAAAATAGAACTATCATGTGAGCCAGCAATCCCACTGCTGGGTATAGATCCAAAGAAGGGGAATTCAATATATCAAAAAGATATCTGCACTCCCATATTTATTGTAGCACTATTCACAATAATCAAGATTTGGAATCAACCTAAGTGTCCATGAATGAATGAATGGATAAAGAAATTGTGGTACACATACTCAATGGAATATTATATAGCTATAAAAAAGAATGAAAACTTACCATTTGCAGCAAAGTGGAGGGGACTAGAGAACATTATGTTAAGAGAAATAAGCCAAGCACACAAAGACAAATCTCATATGTTCTCACTCATATATGGGAGCTAAATATTAAAAACGACTGGTCTCATGGAAACAGAGAGTATATTGATGGTTACCAGAGGCCAGGAAGGGTAATAGGGAGTGGGGGATAAAGTGGGGATGGTTAATGGGTGCAAAAATTAAATAGTTAGATAGAATGAACAGTATCTGATAGCATAACAAAATGACTATAATCAACAATAAGTTAGGTTATACTTTAAAATAACTAAAAGAGTAGACTTGGAATGTTCCTAACACAAAGAAATGATGAATACTTGAAGTGATGGATGACACAATTACTCTGATTTGATTAATTCACATTGTATGCCTGTATCAAAACATCACATATACCCTATAAATATATACAGCTATGTACCCATAATAATGAAAAATTTAAAAAACTTTAAAAATGAGTTTTTAAAAAATAAAAAATGAATTATTGAGATGAATAATAAGTTAAAATAACAAATACTAAACATTCATATTTCATTGTTTTCTCTTTTTTCTCCTTTTAATTAGGACTCTCAAATGAAAAATGTGAAAATATAAAACTGTAATGTCAGTGTCTAAGTTATCTGCTGAAAGGCAATAGGCTTGAAAATATTAATATTAAGTATTTATCATTTTTTAACACTTCCTCTTTTTAGCAGAGGGTTTCACATACGGTAAGGGAGTGATAAATAGAGAAAACCTCCATTTTTTTGATGTGGGGTATAGAAAGGGACCAAAAAGCCCTGGAAGCTTCTAGGGAACATGTTTATCAAAGAAAAAGCACCAGATTCCAGGAACCTTGATTTCTGATTTGAAGTCTTTTATGGATTAGTTGTGTGAGTTGGGATAAATTTCTCTACATTTTGAGAGTTTAAGTTCCTCAAATGTAAAATGAACGGCTTAGTACAGGTGTTTCCTAAGGCTTTTGACTATTGCATTCTGAAAAGTAAAATGAACAAGGGGGAAATAAGTCATTAAGTATGAAATGTCTTATTTCCTTAAGTGCTAAGATTGACGGTTGCTATCTCTGACGTTTTCACTTTGACACTTCTTGTTTTATTTTTATTGTGAAGGTACATCCTTATTCTTTCCAAGGCATGCTTTTTGGCTTGTGATTATTTCTTAAATTTTCTTAGAGCAATTTTTATGAAACCATGGATAAGTAAAAAATTCGTGTTATTTTTTAATATGAGTTCTGTCGTGGAACCAGTGCTGCGCAGACCACTCAAAATATCAGCAAAGTGTTTGGGAAGGATGTGGCTAATGAATGCATAGTACATTGATGGTTCCAGAAATTCTGTTCTGGTGATTTTAATCTTGAAAATGAGCCACATGGGTGACCTGAGACCAAGGTGGATAATGATGAGCTGAAAGCTGTTGTGGAAGTGAATCCATCTCAACCTATGCCTGAATTAGCAGCAAGGTTTGATGTTACTATTCCAACAATATTGGACCATTTGAAACAAATCAGCAAGGTAAAGAAGCTGGATAGATGGATATCACATGAATTAAAACAGTGTTAGAAAAGAAATCATCTCGAAGCTTGCCTTTCTTTGCTGTCATGACATAAAGGTGAACCATTTCTACACTGTATTATTACATGTGATGAAAAATGGATTCTTTTTGACAATGATAAGTGTTTGGCACAATGGTTGGATAAAGATGAAGTGCCAAAACACAGTCCAAAACTGAATATTCATCAAAAAAGAAAGTTAATGGTATCTATCTGGTGTTCCAGTGCTGGTATTTTCCACTTCCTGAAACCTGGTCAATCCATTAGAGTGGATGTCTACTCCATCCAGTTGGATGAAATGATGAGGATCCTTGATATTAAGCAGCCGAGATTGATCAACAGAAGCAGGCCAACCCTCTTGCCAACCCAGCAAGACAACGCTGGACCACATGTCACACAAACAATGCTGCTCAAACTATGGAGTCTGGATTTGGAAACTCTCTGTCATCCACCATATTAACCAGACCTTGCACCAACTGACTATCACTTCTTCCAGACTGTGGACCACTTCTTGCAAGGAAAAATATTCAATTCTCAACAAGCTGTAGAAAACACCTTTCATTATTTCAGTGTCACTCACTCTCCATGCTTCTTGGCTGCTGGCATAAGAAAGCTACCGTTAAGGTGACAAAACTATGTCGATAATTTAGGTGCATACTTTGATTTATTATACTGCCTCTTGTTCAAGATACAATAAACTAAACTTTTGATTCAAAATTGGACATTTCACATTTAATGACCGAATACATAAGACTTTCACTATAGAATGCCACAACATTTCAACTTAGCAAGACAGCATTTTATATCGCATTGGTACAGGAATGAAGTCTGGAAAAATATTCTGTCAATATGGACTGATTAAATGGCACGGAATTCTGTCTCTGCCAGGATAATAAACTTCTTGGTTCCTGCTATCTAATAAAGAACAGGGGACTGAGAATTTAAGTAAATAAAGCTGAAATTAAGGAATGCCTGTCCATAGGCAGAAGGAGATTAAGGGCTCTTTTTCATCAATATTTAATTTACTATGACATTCTTTAGTTTAAGTAACTTTCTATACCGCTTGACAGCTTGGTTCACTGTACAGTGAGCCAAGCGATTCCTAAAATAACCACACTTATGCTACAGCATCTCATCAAGGTTTTGCCAACATGTTTTGTGTGACGTGGGAAAAGATATAGCCCTCTGTGAAAATCGTGAACCTAAATAAAGACAAAAACATTCTTGACTTCAAAGTTCAAGCTGTGTGCATGACTCAGCCTGGTAGTGTCACAGCTTTACAGTGCTGCAACTTTTTCATTGCATCTATTTCTTTGGGCTCTGTTTTAGGAAGATATTTAATTTAAGCGAAGAAACTTGGAGTCCCTTCTAATCATGAAACCTAACATTGAAAATAGCCTTCAGACCCAGAATTGCAAATATCAAAACACAACATAATTATCAGTCTCCCCTACTGTTACTGTTAGACTCAATTGCCTCCAAAGAAAATGGAACTGATATGGTCAGAGAGGGAAAACAAAGCATAGGAAATCATTTATCTTTCCACATTTTCAGGAGTATCCTAATTTGTACATTCTAATTCTAATTTTGCTCTATATTTCTCTTGTACAGGCTGGTGTTAACCTACCTTGACATGTTATTAACATATACCTGATGAGCTGACTGAACTCAATGCTTCTTTTACTTTAGCCTGAGACTATTTCTTCTCCTTAGGAGCATCTCATTCATTTAACACAGAAAAAGTTAAATTTAGCAAAAAGACCCTTTCAGAGCTTAGAGCTCTTGCTGATCTGAGAGCCTGTCAAGGTGATTCTATGCCAACTTGGACCTGTCTGCAATGGAAGCTTCCAGTCTTGCCAAATGTTGTGCTTATTTTGTGACAAAGATGAAAGTCACAGTTGGATTTAAAAGGAGGCCATCCAGTTTATTTTATTCTTGTCTCAACTCTCTGAATCTGTGTTACTATGACTGAAGGCTTTGTAAATAAACAGGTGTTCGCATGTCCCAGTGTGAATTAAAATTTCATGGAGCCAGAGAGGGAGCTAATTTATTAAAAAAAAAAGTTATCATAATAATTTTCTTTAGTATGTAGAAGTAATAGTTGTTCTATAATTCGCTTCTATACATATATTACTGTTCATATTCACATAATATTTCCATGAGATTTATAATAGGAGTCTTACATTAAAGGATATAGATTTGACATGTGTCTGGGGAACTCTTAAACTATGGTAAGAAATGTTTATGGACTGTTAAGTTTTTTAGTAAGTACCAAAGACAGGCCGTAACACATATTTATGGTTTTATATATAAGATATATACACTGAAATAGGTGTGTAAATAAAATAAATATTTCCAGCTATTTATTGTGAATATGTCTAATACATTAATGTACACACACGCACAACCATTTATATAAAAGCACATTTTCTTCTAATTAACTAATTTCCCCAAGCACCTAAGAATGCCCTGTTTGCACATTAAGCATATTAGGCACCTGTATTTACAACATTTCAGCAAATGAAATGCCCACAGTGCCTAATTTACAGCAGAACAATAATTTAGGCATTGAGAGATTCATTTAGTGGGGTTATGTTGTTTTTACTACTAAATTTAGGTGTTGGCAATGATGTATTATTAACTATAAGGTCATGTTAAAAGTTCTGATATATATACACACATATTAATACTATATATATATATATGCATATATGCCATATTTACACAGTATAGAAAATATCCTCTCTTGAATTATTTTAGTAATTATATCCTTTAGCACACTTAAGAACCTTTATTAACTTTAAATGTGCTCATTTTCTAATGTGTTCATCTCATATACAGTATGCATAAACTTTTTATGTAAGTATTTAAGGAAATAGGCATAAGTAGGCATCTTTGTCATGTCTGTTATTTGTTTTACAGGCATTCATATTCCCTGGTTGGAGATTTAGGAATTTTGCTACAGGATGATCAATTATTTAATTTAAGTATATAAATTATTTAATTACAAATGCAATCACAGCAGGTTGTCAAAATACTTCACAACCAGAAGCCAAAAGAAACCATTGTTTCTGGTTTTTGAAAATATCTTAATAATTCGTCTCATGCAACTTTCATTACTTTAACATCTTAATTATTTAAATCTATTAATAAATGAATCTAATGCCACAATATTGAGATTTTACACTAAAGATACAAAACAACTTTGCTCATGGATCTCCTAGCAGCTCAGTGGCCTAAGATGGCTTAATTCACATGTGTAGCATTTTTAGCTGTTGGTACAGGGCAAGCGAATGGCTGGGACACATGTCTCTCATTCCACTGTTGTCTATCTTGGGTGTTCCACATGGTGGTCCCAGCATTCCAATTGCAGCAAGGGTAAAAGTGCTTTTCAAGTCCCTGCTTGTCTCTTATTTTTTAATGAACCATTGGCTAAAGCAAGTCATATCACCAAGGCTGGACTCAGAGTGGGATGGCCTTGTAATGAGCATGGATGCAGTGAAGAGAATAATTTGTGGTCTTTGTTCCAGATATCCTAGTTCATCGGTCCTAAATTTTGCTTCCCACAAAGGATCCCACGAGGATCCTACAGGTTTACATCCTTCTGAAGGGGCTACCTTTTCTAAACCCCAAGCTTTTGTTTGTTTCTTTTTTTTTGATATGTTTTATTTTATTGTGCTAAGAACATTTAACATGAGATATACCCTTTTAACAAATTTTTTAATTATACAATATATCACCATTGACTTTAGGGGCTGGGGAAGGGTGAAATGGAGAGTTACTAATCAATGTACATAAAGTTTCTATTAAGCAAGACGAATAAGCTCTAGTGATAAGCCTTAAAAAAAAGAGGTGATGGGTATTTTAATGAGCTTGTTGGAAATCATTTTACAATGCATACATATATCAAAACATCACCTTGTACACCTTGAAACTCTCTATATATTTATTTAGTCAATCATAACTCAATAAATTTGGAAAAAAAGGTATACACTTCCAAGATTTGAAGAGAAGAAAAACGAGTATAAACAACGTTTATAGATATAAGTAAAGTGTAAATGTCAGGAAGCATAATTAGTAAATAAAAATATCAGAAATGAGGTATCACAGAAGGCGAAAGCAGTGTGAGGGATCTTAGGGGACGAGATTCCTTAAATGTATTCATTGCATTCTATAAGCTTTCTGCTATAGCTGCAAAATACTAACATCTCTTTCTTATTCATACCACCCAGATAAAGTATTTTCTGAATGCTGTCCTTGAACCAGTTGCAATGGTACAACCTGAGATGTTTTTCACAAAGACAGCTTCCTATGTCTTACTCTCAGAAATTTTTGACTCAGAGAGATTAGTGTGGTACTGAGTAATGCAATCTGTAATAAGCATCTCAGGTTCTTCTATGAATAAGAAACACAGCTCCATAGAGCAAAGGTATGTAGAGGTTCATAACCCACTTTTATTTCTGAGTTAGGCACCAATAGTAATTTGTATGTTAGCTTCTTCCTCCGAAAGGTTTCAAAGCATTTTTCGTCCTTCTAGATGCCCAGATGTATAATGAGTCCCCTCCTACAAGGAGTAGGAATATTATTTACATTCTGAAATGACTTTCAATCTTAGAATCCATAATTTTAGAAAATTTTTTTAAAAAAACTTTTAACATTAACATTGAGAAGGATTATGAAAATGAAATCAATAGATTATCATGGTATCCTATTATTAAAAGGACATGCTGTTTGTGGTTTATAACTTTCAGAGTTGTTTTTCCCAAGGTAGAAAGTGATGTTATTCTTCCAAATGCACATTTCCTCAAGGCAATTTATAATAAGCCTGTGTATCACCATTGTCATCATAGAAATAAAAGAAAATGCAGGTAGGTTTTGTAAGCCTAACACCACGGGCAAATTGCTATATTAAAAATAGAAGTCAGATCTCGTGACTTCCTATAGAGGCTTCTTGTGACAATGCAACATTTCAAGGCACTGAACTAAATATGGAGGAGTCTTCTTTCCTAAGGCTATCCATATGTTGGCGTAGGCTTAGATCCAGTCCTGCCTAGAAGTTGGGGAATGAACTAATGAGTCCTGGTGTTTCTTCCTGCTGACAATTCTATATGCCATTATAAATCTTTCAAGATATGCAGTTCCCTAAACAGATTTTGAACAATTAAACATTAAATTTGTTACAGAAGCAGACGGTAAACCCTCACTACCATAATTTTCAAAATTGAAATCTTTCCTGTCACCTTATTCACTTATCTAAATATGTAGCTATCAGCATTGAAATTGCTCAAGTAGAAACTTAGAGGTTCGTGAGCAATAATTGGAGTGGAGAGAAGGCAGGAACAGATTGTCTTTAACATCAGGCAATAGAGTTAACTTGGAATGTCTGCTCAGCCTGAGGTGCTTTGACACTTTCTTCTAGCACACCTAAAAATACTTTCCCCCCCTGCTGCTGCAATCACAAGCATTGAGTCAATCAAGAGAGCACACAAACTATTTTCTGAATATATCACTGAGTATCATCTTCAAAGACCTAACCACACTGCCCTTATTGAAAAAGAGTGAATAGTACAAAAATGAAACATTTTCCTCAAATCATATACACAAAGCACTAAAAACAAAAGCATGCATATCTTTTTAAAAGAGTGCATAAAATTTAAGGCCTAAATGTTATCTATACAAATATTAAAGGCAAATAAATTATATTTAATTCTTAGGAGAATCAATCATAAACACTTAAAAAAGTAATGAAAGACTGTATTTTGAAGATATTAATAATTTACCAAAAATAAATATCTGATTAAAATCTATGTTTTAAGAATCAAAAGACACATAAATTATAAGTTGTTTTATTCATTTATTTATTCACTCAAAGTACAATTATGGAGCACATAGTGCATGCTAGATATTATGTAAATATTGAGAACACAGAGTCAATTCCCCAGAACTTATTCTGGTGGCAGAGATGCAAATATTAATGTCATTAAAAATATGAAAGAAAAATATAAAGAGGAATGGCAGCAAATATCATAGCTAGATAGTCTAAGGGTCAAGGAAAGCATCTGACAGAAAGAGACAGTAGAGCTCAGATCACTTTGCACTCCACAAAACTGAGTCACAATCCTTCTTCCTGTCTGAGTGACTATCTGCTCAATGCTCTCCCATAGCAAACCATGTGTGCACATTAGTCCTAGAAATGGATGTATTGTTTTCTGTTGATTTGACTTCCAGATTTGAACAGGGAATTCATGGGGAGGATGGACTATGCATTTTCAGCGTTTTTAACCCCATTCCATAAAATATAGAAACCCTTCAATAAATGCCTGTCAAAGGAATAAATGACTTACATGGGTACTTTTATAATATATTTGAATATTCATGTTTTTGAATTTCTATAAATATGCACTTATAGATATCATTATTTTATCAACTAGCACCAAATTTCTTCTTAGGAAGGGAATATTATTTAGGAAATTAAGCTTCTTTGATGTGGAAAATGAGACCCCCGAGGCTGTACTGTGAAATAAACAGCAAAAGAAAACTAATAGCTAAACTTTTAGGCATAAAAAAATGAAAAAAATTTTGAATGGGAAAGTGGAGAGCAAGGGATAGAGGTGGGAGTGTTGGGATAGGTCACATGTTAGGAGGCTGAAGAGTAGGCAAACATATGACCAGGCAGAGTTTTTCAGTGGCAAAGTGATTAAAAATGTACTAAATCACAAGAATGTCTAATAAGTAATTCAAAATATTTGTATTTCTGTAATGTAAAATCCACTTTATTGCCAGAGATTAATAAATTCTATGACATACGCAAAAATCTTATCTTTTGAGAGCACAAGTTAAATTCTCTGAGTTTTAGTTATGACTTAGTTCAGAGGAGAGAAAAGAGTATGACCACATTCAATGAGATGTAGCTAAGATTAAGGGCTTATCAAAAGGTTTTCCAGTCCTGGATACCATGGAGTTATTGGTACTGGACTAACCATCTTATCGCAAACAACTGTAAAACTGGGCAAAACATTTGAGGCAAGTTTTTTTCTTTATTCATTCAAAATATAATTATTGAGCACTTTTTCTGTGCTAGACATTGTGCAAGTGCTGACAACAAGCAGCACAAGTCTCTGATTTTTGACAGAATAAAATCACAAAGAAATCCTCATGTCTGCCCTGGCCAAATCAACATTTGCTGTGCATGATGCTAGAGTCCATGAAGGGCAGATACATCCTGCTAAGTTGAGATCAGAGTTTGGAACAACTGATGTAGCTGGTATGTCTTGATAGTGCACTGGAGGAAAAGGAATTGTGTAGGAGGAAATGTGAGGGTACCTCATGGATCCTTGGTTGAGTGTTGTGCTGTGTATATGCAGGATGGACTTCTCAGGAAATACTTCCTGCTGAGTTGAGAGTGGAATTTTGTTTCTAGAGATAAGGACAATTGGGGGTTTGGGGGATCTGGCCAAGCCAGAGTGCAAAGACGTCATTAACACACTATTAGGACCCCAGGAATTCCATGAAGACACAAAAAGCTGCCAACTTATGTGTAAGGATCATACCATATATTGAGGAGTTCTCTAAACCTACCTTAACAAAATCTAAAACCAAGACCTAAAGAGACCTATACTTCAGAGTTTGAGACTTACCAAATTTGTCGTGATTTCTCAGTCACTTACTGTATTCGGATTTATACAGATTGACATTCATGAAGCATTCAAACAAGGCTATATATTAATAATTTCAAGGTGATCGTCTAGTAATTGGACTGTTGGAAAAAGCAACACTCTTCAGAAAGAAGATAACAGAATCTGGAGTCTTATATCATCCACAATAGCCAATAAACAATCAAAAATGTGACTCATGTTCAAGAAAAATAGTATTTAAGAGAAACTAAGCTTGAGGTGGCTTAGATGTTCAATGTAGAAGACTAACACTTAACAAAAAAAACCTAGTATAAATATATTTAAATAATTAAAGAAGATACAGTCAACAAATTCATAAGTGAACAGAGAGGGATCTCAGCAGACAGAAACTACTAAAAGTAATAAAATGAAAAATTCTAAAGTGAAAGAAACTGAAATAAAAAAGTCATAGTATGTGTTTAACAGTACATTGGAAATTGTAGAATAAAGAGTCAGAGAATTTTGAAAGAAATTAAAAGGAATAATCCAGTCTGAAGAAGAGTGAAAAAATGAGGAAAAAAATGAACAAAGCCTAAGAGCCAATGTCAAATGATTTAACATACATGAAACTGGCATCCTGGAATAAGAAAATGACGTAGAAAGAAATATCTGATGAAATAATGTCTGACAATTTACAAGTTTAAATAATCTTGGAAAGCCTCAAGCACTAGAAATATAAAGAAAACCACGCCTAGGCCCGTCATAGTGCAGCTGCTGAAAAGTGAGCATGAGAAGAACACCATGCAAGCAGCCAGGGAAAACAGACACTTTACATACGGAGAAAACAATGATGGGAATTATGACTGGCGTCGCTTTTAGAACCCATAAAAGACAGAGGAAAATGAAATGCCAATTTTAAATTACTAAAAAAATAAAAGAGAACTGTCAACTCTAAACTTTATATCAAATGAAAATATCCTTCAAAAAGGAGGATGAAAGAAAGATATTTGCAGATAGACAAAAGCTGAGAAAATTGATCAGATGATTACAAGAAATGCTAAAAAATAATAAGATCTTTTGACCAAAAAGAAATGATACAAGATATGCTCAAATATAGAGGACATTTTGAAGAGCATTGTCATGGTAATATAAAATATTACATATGTATTTTATCTTATAATTTCAGAAAGGCAACACTTATTTAAACACAAATGAATATTATAACATGAAGTTCATAAAGTATATAAAAGCAGAAAAATTATAACAATAACACACATGACAGAATTGATAAATGGAACTATACTACTATAAGGTTATTACATCTCTGAAGTGGAACACGTGAAGTATGAAACATCAGGAGTGATGTGTTAACTGTGAAGTGGTAACCTATGAACTCCAAGTAGATTTTTTAAGTGAAAGTTGCTACATAATCCACACTAAGTTTCCCCTATTGTTAACATCTTACATTACTATGGCACATATGTGACAACTAATGAGCCGATATTGATAGAATGTTATGAGCTAAACTCTATGCTTAATTTAATTTTTATTAGTTTTTCCACCCACTGTCCTTTTTCTCTTTCAGAATCCCATCCAAGATAGCATATAATATTTATTCATCATGTCCTTAGCTTCCTCTGGACTGTGACAATATTTTATACTTTGCTGATTTTAGATGACCTTGAATGTTTTGATGAGTACTGGGTTGGCATTTTGTAGAATGTCTCTCAACTGGCATTTGTCTAATGTTTTTCTCATCATTAGACTGAGGGTACTGTATCAAATTAATATATATCAAATATTTGATATATCAAGTTAAATGGTAATGAAGAGAAAGCATATTAAATTTTGTGGAATTCAGCTAAAACAATGCATAGGGAAAATTTACACTTTAATTGTTCATATTCAAAAAGGAGAGTCTTTTTAACATCACTAATTTAAATTAATAATTAAGAAATTCTAAAAAAAGGAAAATAAAGAAAAATAGTAAGTAGAAGGAAAGCAAAAATAGGAGCATAAATCAACAAAATAGAAAATGGGCAGATGTTGATTCATTGAAAATATTCGTAGACTTGATAAACACCTAGCAACTATAGGTAAGAAAAGAAGAGAAAATGCATATTATCAATATCAGAAATAAAGGAATTATTATTACTGAAAAATTACTAAATAAAAGAGAATTATCATTAAAGGGAAATAGAGAAATATTACTAACTACATTCTGACACTACATTAAGAAGAAAAATAACCAGAGGAATATGAAATCTTCAATCCCTGGAAATCTGAATATCTTGGAGAGAATTGGAGTTTGTGTTTAAGGTACTCAACCATTTAATTTATGTATTAAATCACAGGATCACCTCAGCCATCATCTAGGTGTTACAGAAAGGTTTCATATATTCAGAATCAGATTCTGTAGGTAATTTTATATTTAAATTTTTAATTTAAGTAAGAGTACTATTCATTTTAATATTTAAAAAATTAAAAACTATTTTTAGCGTAGTTTTAGGTTTACAACAAAATTGAGAGGAAGGTACTGAGGTTTCTTATGTAACACTTGCTTCCCAGCCATCAACTTACCTGACTAGAGTGGTACATTTGTACAGTCGATGAACTTATATTGATATATCATCACCCAGAGTTCATAGTTTACATTAGGGTTCACTCTTGGTGTTGTACATTTTATGGATTTAGACAAATGTATAATGGTATATATCCACCATTATATTACTATACAGAGCATTTTCACTATCCTAAAAATCCTCTGTGTTCTGCTTATTCCTCCATCTTCCCTAACCCCTGATAATCACTGATTTTTTACTTTTCCATAGTTTTTACTTTTTCAGAATGTCCTATAGTTGGAATCTCATATATTAATAGTATGTAGTCTTATCAGATTGGCTACTTTCACTTAGTAATATGCATTTAAATTTCCTCCATGTCTCTTCATAGCTTGCTAGCTCATTTATTTTTGGCACTAAATAATAGTTCATTGCCTGGATATACTACAGTTCATTTATCCATTCACCTACTGAAGGACATCTTGGTTGCCTTGAAGTTTTTGGCAATTATAAATAAAGCTGCTATAAATAACCATGTTTAGGCTTTTTCGTGGACATAATTTTTCAGTTCCTTTGGCTAAATACCAAGGATCACAGTTGCTGCAGTGTATGGCAAGAGTATGTTTAGTTTTGTAAGAAACTGAAACTGTCATCCAAAATCACTATATCATTTTGCATTCCTACCAGCAATGAATAGGAGTTCCTGTTGCTCCACATCCTAGCCAGCATATAGTGTTATCAGTGTTCTGAAATATGGTTGTTCTAACATCTGTTTAGTGGTATTTCATTGTTTTTATTTGCATTTCCCTAGTGACAGGACATGGAGCATTTGTTTTTTGCCCTTAAATTTTATTTATTTTTTTGTTTAAATAGATTTAGGGGACACATGGCTGAATTGAATAGTGGAGAAGTCAAGGCTTTTAATATACTCATCACCCAAATAGTGTAAATTTTCATTATGGTAATTTTTCATTATGCATCCCTCCCCCATCCTTCCCCTCTGAGTCTCCAACGTCCATTATGTCACTCTATATGACCATGCATACCCATTGCTTAGCTCCTACTTATAAGTGAGAGCACGTGGTATTTGTTTTTTTTTGTTTGTTTGTTTGTTTGTTCCTGGGTTACTCCAGTTAGAATAATGGCCTCCAGTTCCATCAAAGTTGATACAAAAGACATTATTTCATTCTTTTTGATGGTGAACTAGTATTCCATGGTGTGTGTGTGTGTGTGTGTGTGTGTGTATATCACATTTTCATTATCCCCTAATCCTTTGCTGGGCACTTATGTTGGTTCCATATCTTTGCAATTGTGAATTGTGTTGCAGTAAACATACTAATGTGGGGGTCTTTTTTTATAAAATGGCTTCTTTTCCTGTGGGTAGATCCCCAGTAGTGGGATTGCTAGATCCAATGTTAGATCTACTTTTAGTTCTTTTAAAAATCTCCATACTGTTTTTCATGTTGATTGTTATCCATTTATTCTGTATACTTCCTTATGTTACTGTTTTTAATTGGTTTTACACTGGTGAGTATTGACTGTTCTTTTCAGTGTTTAGGGCACTATTGAGCACCTCTTGTAGGGCAGGTCTGTGGTGACAAATTATCTTAATGTTTGCTTGTCTAGGAAAGATTTCATTTCCCCTTCATTTATGAAACTTAGCTGACTAGGATACAAAATTCTTGGCTCACAGTTATTCCATTTAAGAAGACTAATGATGTGATCCCAATTCCTTCTGGCTTGTAAGGTTTCTGTTAAGAAGTCTGCTGTTAGTTTGATGAGTTTTTCTTGGTAAGTTACTTGATGCTTTCATTTGCAACTTGTAGGATTTTCTCCTTCCTTTTTACTTTGGCCAGATTGATGACTTGGTGATGTCCCATTTGGAATGAATCTTCCCAGGAGTTCATTGACCTTCCTGTAGCTGGATGTCTAAATCTAAAGCAATACCAGGGAAGTTTTCCTCCATTATTTCCCCAAATAGGTTTCTTTCTTTCTTTTCTTTTTTTTTTTTTTTTAGCTTTCAGAAAAATTTTATTCTTTTTCTAAAAGTATTCTTCATCAAATTCTCAGTAGAGTCCCAAATTTGAATGTATCAACAAAGACATTATTATTAGTACTGCATGTATAATAGGGCTATGTTGCAGGGCATGATATTTTATTTATTTATTTTATTTCAGTTTATTATGGGGGTACAAAAGTTCAGGTTATGTATATTGCCCATGTCCTCCCATCCCCCTGAGTCAGAGCTTCAAGCGTTTCCATTCCCCAGACAGTGCACATCGCACTCATTATGTAGGTATACACCCATCCCCTCCCCCCACCCGCTACATCTATTCGACACCCAATTGGTGTTATTCCCAAATGTGCACTTAATTCGATCCAGCAATCCCATTATTGGGCATCTACCCCAAAGAACAAAAGTCATTCTATAAAAAAGACACCTGCACCCGAATGTTTATAGCAGCACAATTCACAATTGCAAAGATGTGGAAATAACCCAAATGCCCATCAATTCATGAGTGGATTAGTAAAATGTGGTATATGTATACCACGGAGTATTACTCAGCTATAAGAAATAACGGTGATATAGAATCTCTTGTGTTCTCCTGGAGAGAGTTGGAACCCATTCTATTAAGTGAAGTATCCCAAGAATGGAAAAATAAGCACCACATGTACTCACCAAATAGGTTTGTTATGCTTTTTGTTTTTTCTTCTTCTCCCTCAGGGATACCTATGATTCTTATATTTGGGCATTTTAAATAATCCCATATTTCCTAGATATTTTGTTGATTTCTCTTGATTTTTCTTTCTTTTCTTTTTTCTTTTTTTTTCCTGACTGGGTTTAGTCAAAAGCCTTATCTTCAAGCTCTGAAATTCTTTCTTCTTCTTGGTATAGTCTGTTGTTAAGACTTTCCACTATATTTTGAAATTCCCTAAATCACTCTTTCATTTCCAGAAGTTTTGCTTTTCAAATTTTCTATCTCTTTAGTCAATTTTTCATTCATGTCCTGAATTATTGGTTTCTTTGTGTTTGTCTTCAGCTTTCTCATTGATCCTACTGAGCTTACTTGTGATCCATATTTTGAATTCCATAGCTGCCATTTCAAAAATTTCCTTTTGGTTGGAGTCCATTGATGGAGAGACAGTGTGATCTTTTGTGGGTGTTGAGAGAGGCTTTTTTTCATATTCTGAGAGTTCTTATCCTGGTTCCTTCTCATCTGGAACCTCTTTCCTCAGCTAGAAACAGACAGTTTTGCAGCTCACCTGTTCTATTCTGCTGGGAACTCTGCTGCTCAGTGTAGAGAGCAAGCGGTACACTGCCTATCAGCTCATATAAATAGGTACCCACTATAGTGTTGCTAGCAATTTTAGTCAGTTAGACCTCAGACCTCTGGGAGAGTGTGTTTCAGTGTGGTAGACTAGGGTTAAGTAGCCTCCAGGTCCCAGGCCTTTAGATGGTGTGCTTAAGTCCTGGGGGGAACAGAATGAGACTGGGCTGGGGAACTTGCTGTCAAGCCTTCCTGGGTTCAGGTGCTGGATTTGATGGTGAGGGGCAGTGTGATCTTCTGCTCCAGAAGGGCAGAGACACTATGAACCTGGGACAAGAGGGGCCTGCACTTCTTCATGAGATCAGCAGTGGTAGGCAGTTTTGGGACACAGAAGCAGCTCACATCTCCCTGTCTTGGTGATGGCAGTGGTCTCTGTCCTTTAGGATCACAAAAGCACTCAGATACCCAGCTCCCACCCTGAACCAGTTGTTCCAGAGGTGGTAGGGGCTGCTTGACTCTCCTTGTGCAGGGCTATCAGACTGGCTATGGGCTGTGGCTGAAATGCTCAGGTAGGGGAGGTGTGGTTGTATCAGAGACTTGCCTCCCAGAAGTGAGTAGGCTCCTCTTAGAAAAGACAGGGAGCTTGGGGAGAGGACTGCTATTCTTGCCCTCCCTCAACAGAGGCAGTAACTTTAGTCTTTGGGAATAAGAAAGCACTTTGCTTTGGGTGTTTGGAGGTAAGGGAGTGCTCCATAGAATCCTGGATGTGACTGGTGGAATGTTTTTTCATATGCTTATTTGCCATCTGTATATCTTCTTTAGTGAGGTGTTTGTTAAGGTCTTTGACCCATTTTTAAAAAAAAATTTTTTTTGTTTTCTTCTGTTGATTTTTAATAGTTCTCTGTATATTTTGGATAACAGTCCTTTGTCAGATATGCCTTTTACAAATATTTTCCCCCATTATGTGATTTGTCTTCTCATTTTGTTGATTTTGTTTCTACAGAGCAAAAGTTTTTAATTTGAATGAGGTCCAGCGTAGCACTTATTTCTTTTATGGATTGTGTCTTTGGTGTTATATTTAGTCATTGCCTTATACAAGGTCATCTAGTTTTTTCCCTATGTTATCTTCTAGAAGTTTTTTAGGTTTGCATTTTACATTTAGGTCTATAATTCATTTTGAGTTAATTTTTGTGAAGGGTGTAAGGTCTGTGTCTAGACCTTACATGTGGATGTCTGGTTGTTACAGCATGTCTTGAAATGACTATTTTGCTTCATTCTCCACCAAATCAATTTGGGACATATTCTTTTCTCTTTGAGGACAATGACATAAAATAGTGCCAATACAGGTGAGTTCCTGCATGCAAATTTATTAAACACACTGAAGATCTATTTCTATGGCCAAATGGAGCCAAAATAAAACAGGCATTGAGGATCTACCGCAGCTTTATTAATGACCTAGAAGTAAGGCCTTCTATGTCCCATTGTTTTATATCTGTGGGGAAAAAATATGATGATTGCTTTTTTTCCATGCCTTATGACAGCGAATAACTGAGATGGCAGGATCTTATCCAAGGACATTCAATAACACATAATACTTTTTCCTATAATAAACTATGATAGATATAAAAATATGCTCATTAATCAATCCTAATATCAGTGGAACAGGGTGTCATGGGATAATTTTCCCTGCCCCTTTTCTTTAGCAAGATATGCTCATAAAGAAAATGTAAAATTATACAACGTGAAAGAATTATGCCATTTCACTTAATGGGAAGCAATGCTTAGGACTTCTCATTAGAAAAGCATGAATTTATACATCTCTGTTTTAGAATTTATAAAGCAGCAAATGGTTTTTCATTTATTCTCACACTTTAGTTAGGGTTAAGTATTAGGACAGAAGCCTATTTATATGTCCTGAAAAGACAATTTAGGAGAAACCATATAAGATGTTCTACTTAAAAAAGGCAAGTAGACAATGTATCCAAGACTTGCTATCAATGAGATGAAATGGCTGAAAGTTATTTTTGCCCTCTCCACAATTAGGTGAGCAAAAAATTTATTGACCATATTGATTAAACTGTTTTCTATTTTCTTCTCTGGGTTTCTGAAAATAACAAAGTGCCTACAGAATCTGTATGTTGAAACTTCAAATGTTGAAGTTAATAGTTGAAGGAAGAGTTAGATTTTTCCAATAATGCAAAGCAATTCAGTTTTGAATTCACATTGTCAGAATCTGCTTACTGCTTCCCTATATTTATGCAATTAGTGTAAGCTTTTAAAAAATATTACCACATATAGATTCTAGTCATTTTTAATTTAGATTTGTCAACCATTTGATTTTAAGCAAATTAAGGGCAGAGAAAACATTTTTTAATTCTTTTTATTATAGTAGAAATCTCTCATATTTTACTGACAAAATGTGAAAATCAAAGTAATAATTAAATCTTTCTTTTAGGTCAGAGATCATGTACACATACACACACAAAAAATATATTTTCTATATAAAAATATATATTTTTAGGAATAGCAAGAATGATCTAATAAATCAAATCTTAAAATAAAAATCTGGCTTTTATTTTTCTCCTGAAAATGTATCTGGACTTAGAAACTTCATTTAACTATAACCATTAATAATTTATTCTAGGCAAGTAAAGAAAAATGCAGGTATCAATTCAATTTCCATGAAATATATTTCTAGGGGAGAAAAACTATAAGGAAAAGTATAAATGTAAAAGGAATGACAAAAAATATTCAAGAAAGAGCCCATCCTCCAAAGTGAGGTATTACAAGAATGGAAGAATAAGCACTACAGGTACTCACCATCAAATTGGTACTAACTGATCAACACTAAGGTACTCACATGGTAGTAACATTCACTGGGAGTTGGTGGGTGAGGGTGGATAAACTCACAACTAAGGGATATGGTGTGCATTGTATGGGGGAAGGGCATGCCTCTAATCTTAACGTGGGTGAGGCAAAGTCATAACATGTAACCAAAATGTATATACCCCCATAATATCCTGAAATAAAAAAAAGAAGGAAGATTTTCAAGACAAAGACTTATGCAGAAAGAAAATGTAGTTTATTTTGTCTTCATTTTAGGAAGTTAGCAATTAATATTCCTATTATATTCAATTTAATTCAACAAATACATATTGAATAACTTTCTTGTGTTAGATACTTTCTTAGGTAGACACTGGAAATAGAAGAACAAATAAAACACAGGACTGCCTTCTAATTGCTCACAGTTTACCTCAAAAAGTAATTTGAGTGTTGTGGTAATATACCTTTGACATCAAGTTATCAATTTTTAGTCTTTTGTACTTATTTTTATTTCACCCTTGCAGTTAAATAAAACCTAGCTCTGCTGTGTATAGTAGGTTTCAGAAATCTATATTCAAAAATAAAAACTACAGGTGAATTATTCATTTTTTAATCTCAGTGATGTTTGCGATTTGGAATCTTTTTTGACAGTATGTCAGGAAACAATGAAGCTGTACCCTCAATTCTGTCCCTTCTGGTGTTCATGATTGGGTAAGGCTATTAATTAAAAGAAGTGAAAAAAAAAAAAACAGTCAATGAACCAGATAAACTGAAGAAATAGTATATGCCATGGCCCACTCATTTGCCACAGACAGCTGCGTTTGGCCATGATGGATTAATTAGCTCAAGTTACTCTTTTTAGTATTATTTCAAAGGGTTTGCTTGAAGGATATGAGGACTAATAAGGCCAACAAAAATAATCTTTTTTATGATCTATAGATTTACAGTCACCATAGTAAGTAATGAGGTCTCTATTCTTTTCTGAGAGGGCATGCTTAAAATAGTATCTTCAAAATAACCAAAAATGAAAATAAATCTGTCAGATGAATAAATAAAAGTTTTCTATCTATCTCATTGACTTGTATTAAAAGTAGAATCAAGAACGTTTATGATTAAAAAATCCTTAAAATCGCAACAGAGATTTTCACATAAAGAAACATTAAACTTTCACTACTTTGCCAACATGAGAATTCTTCACTTAATAAACATTACATTTATTTCCCAGGGATTTTACCTACAAATTTTTCAGGAGTCCCCAAATTATCATGTTAATGGAATACAAAGGGAAACATTTCTTTTTCTCACCATCTCTTATGGATGAAATTCCTAAGTAATTAATTGCAGAAACATGCATTTCATGTATTAAGTTTTAGGGCCAAATAGTCCCTCATGCATGGCAATACACGTGGAGTCAAAACCATGTGTAGAACAGCATATAGTAAGTGCGTACGGCTCTATTTAGAGTCAAGCGGTTGAGACATTATTTTCAAGACAAGTCCCATGTTTGACTTTAATAATAACAGTTACAAGTAGCTGTAGAATGTACATTCTGTTCTATCATTAATTCATGTGGTCAAAATGCTGCTGAGTTGGCAGATAAGTGCAGCCCAAAGCCTAAGTTTCATAACTCTGGTAATGATCAGTGGGGTACACAAGCATCTTCAAGTCACATAATTGCGGTGATCTCAGTATGCTCAGTTCTGGTGGACCGTTGCCCATACCACTAAATCAGCATTCACAGCACTATGCACATATGGCACAGTTGGAGTTCAGTGGGGGCCTAGGACTTTGTTAGCTTGGGGGCCAAGTCACTCTTAACCTCCATAAAAGGCATCCCTTTAAAGAACAGGGTAAAGGTCACTGCAGCTCATGCCAAGTGTAAAAATGAGAACTACAGACAGGAAACACTATTCAGATGTTGTAGGTCTGTAGGCCTGTTTTATGTCTGCTCTGAGCCCTCTGCAGCTACAGGAGACCGAAGACATACTCGCCATCCCCATTTATACTAGGTCAGCAGCCAAATGGGCCCAGACATTAAAAGCAGGGGAAATCCAGGGCTAATCAGGAATTGCCTGTCTCAAAGGTATGACATGAAATACTGCAAGAGGACATTGTGTGATTGGAATTGTGACTGTGATGTGTTGTGGTGGGTTGTAGATTGAGTGTTCAACATTATGAATGTGTGACACTGAAGCAGGCTGGAGCATGACTGCATAACTACTTAGCCCCAAGTCACTCATAAAACTGAGATGTGTCTCTCCTGAGAATACCAGGGAGCAAAAATTGTAAATAAAATAAATGTTCAATGTGTCTGAATTAATGAGCATATATTAAGATCACATATAACTTGAGGAAATAAGAAAACAGCACAATTGAGATTTCCCTGAGTAATAATGGAGAAATAGGGGAAGTTATTTTTATTATCTAATTGGTAAAAAGTCCCCAATTTTTCTGTCAAAGTTTATAAAAGAAAAATACACATGGGTTCTGGGGGATGTGGGGTGTTCTGTGGCAAATGTGGAAAATCACTCAGTAGGGAAATACATTTCACACACAAAATGATGCTTATAGGCAAAAGTTGAAATAAAAACCAGGTATACATGCCCTGATTTTTTCAGATAATTTTTCTTCATTAAACTAAAAATTATAACCCATTTAGTGAGTATGCCAATATCATGTTTTCTGTGGTTTGAAGAACGAATCTTGTCCCGGCATATTCGTGCCAGTAATAGTCATCATAATCTCTGTACGATACACTATTTCTAGTACCTGACCTAACTCCCTAGCTTTCTTCCTTCCTCCCTTCCTTCCTCCTTGCCCTCCTTCCTTTCTGCCTTATCTCTTTGTTTCATTTGCTTTATTTTTTTCTCTCTTTCTCTCTAATACTCTATCTCTTATCTTTAAAACTGGCAAACAGATTTAAGAGATTTTGTAAAAAATAAAAAGCCTATTTTTCTGCCACTCAAAGATACGAGCTTAGAAATTGGGAGGATGGGGGGGCTCCAGGGCTAAAATTGTAAATGATATATATTTAAAAAAAAACAACAAAAAACAAAACTTGTGGCCATTGCTATGAAGATTAACATAAAAAAGACAATTCAATTTTAGCCATTCATTCGATAGATGCCAAAGCAAAGAACCAAGTGTGTGATACATGTGCCATTTTAGCAAGCAATGTGCCTCAAAATGCTGCAGCCACACCCTGAAGATTTGAGGGACAGATATATATTTATTAAAAATTATCTTCCAGTTCACAGACTTATGAAATATGTATTTTTGTGAGGAAGAGGCAGCTGTGCAGTCTTATAACAAGAGATAGTTATGTCAGGGTAAAAATAAAGGATAGTTAGTCTAGAGCGAGATTATATAATAAGCCATCATTTTTGCAAAATTTGTTTATGGTAATATATTTTCCTCCTCAAGCCCATATCTCTGAAAGTCTATCTCAACAGGTCCATTCTAGTGTGTCTGAAGATTTATTTAATTTCTTAATTTAGATTTATGCTATTGGCTAATCATATAAATTCTTGATTCTTGATTTCTAATTAAGTGCAATGTATTACGTTTGTTTTTTGAGTGTGGTCTCTCATTTCTATTAGGCAACAAAAGCATTTCTATTTGATAAAAAATATATTTCATATCAATCACCTAAAATATATATTTCTTTCTTACTATTTATCCTTATATTTTATTATGGAGGAGAAAAAAAGACACTGTGCATTGTACTATATACCTATAAAACATATACATTTAAATATTTATAGATGTATGTATATCTCTGTGTGTATGTATATAGATGCATACAATTTAGTGGTCTACTTTTAACCTTTTGCAGTATAAGATTTTTGTACTAAAACAAAATTTAAAAATTATTTCCTCCTGTCACTTTATTTTGTGAATAAGGAAATTAAGACAGAGACAACTAAAACATTTTGGTGCAAGATCACATGGCTTATCAATGGCAAAAAGAAATAGCAAAATTCAAAGCTTTTGTTTTTTGTGTAGTAGGAGGCACCCACATTTTGGATCAATTAGAGCAGAAGGAAGCGTCAGAGGAGCTACATCGACAGCAAAGTGAGACTGGAACAAATGCGATGAATCGGCCCTCTGCCTTCTGTGCTTCTCAGGAGGATCTGGGCAGTTTTCACCATTTTATACCCAACCATGTTCAATAATCATATACTCAGATGTGTTTTAATTTATACAACTATCACTCTACAATAAAAAATAAAGTAATTCGAATGGTCAAAAAAATTCAAGTCGACTGTCACCTTTATCAAGGCTCTTTTCACTATGCCATATTACTTCAATTTTCATTTAAATCAGAATATATTTAAAACAGTTCCATTCATTGAGGTCCTGCATTTCTCTTAGTATGTATTTCGGTCTATGACAAAATCATAAAGCTCTATGCAAACTGGAGAAATCAGAAATATTATTTTGGATAAATGAAGATAGATTTCACTTACCTAATTTACCATTTGGGTCTGCCATGTTTCTTTAGTTCCTTTAAAGACTATTGAAATGCATTTTCAAGTATAATTGAAAAATGTTGAATTTCTGTAGATAATCATTATGTCTATTATTAGTTATATTTGGGCAATTATAGAATGAGTGGCTTGAGAAATACTGGTACCTTTGACCACATTCTGGAAACAGTTGCAGTGACCTAACGTATGATCACATTTGTGTTATGTGATAAATAGATGTATCTGTCTTCACCTAGTAAAGTCAATTAAGTGTCTTCTGA